>NC_034176.2:54164632-54454632 GCF_002021735.2 Oncorhynchus kisutch
CGAAAGCCAAGTCAACAAACAGATTACCGACCATTTCGAATCCCACCATACCTTCTCCGCTATGCAATCTGGTTTCGGAGCTAGTCATGGGTGCGCCTCAGCCACGCTCAAGATTCTAAACGATATCTTAACCGCCATTGATAAGAAACAATACTGTGCAGCTGTATTCATTGACCTGGCCAAGGCTTTCAACTCTGCCAATCACCACATCCTCATCGGCAGACTCGATAGCCTTGTTTTCTGAAATGATTGCCTCGCCTGGTTCACTAACTATTTCTCTGATAGAGTTCAGTGTGTCAAATCGGAGGGCCTGTTGTCCGGGCCTCTGGCAGTCTCTATAGGGGTGCCACAGGGTTCAATTCTTGGACCATCTCTCTTCTCTGTATACATCAATGATGTCACTCTTGCTGCTGGTGAGTCTCTGATCCACCTCTACGCAGACAACACCATTCTGTATACTTCTGGCCCTTCTTTGGACACTGTGTTAACAGCCCTCCAGACGAGCTTCAATGCCATACAACTCTCCTTCCGTGGCCTCCAATTGCTCTTAAATACAAGTAAAATTAAATGCATGCTCTTCAACCGATCGCTGCCTGCACCTGCCCACCCGTCCAACATCACTACTCTGGACGGTTCTGTCTTAGAATACAGTTTGGTCTTAGAATAACTACAAATACCAAGTTGTCTGGTTAGACTGTAAACTCTCCTTCCAGACTCACATCAAACATCTCCAATCCAAAGTTAAATCTAGAATTGGCTTCCTATTTCGCAACAAAGCCTCCTTCACTCATGCTGTGCAAACATGCCCTTGTAAAACTGACCATCCTACCGATCCTCGACTTCGGCGACTTCATTTACAAAATAGCCTCCAATACCCTACTCAATAAATTGGATGCAGTCTATCACAGTGCCATCCGTTTTGTCACCAAAGCCCCATATACTACCCACCACTGCGACCTGTACGCCCTTGCTTCATACTCGTCGCCAAACCCACTGGCTCCAGGTCATCTTCAAGACCCTGCTAGGTAAAGTCCCCCCTTATCTCACCTCGCTGGTCACAATAGCAGCACCTGCCCGTAGCACGCGCTCCAGCAGGTATATCTCTCTGGTAACCCCCAAAACCAATTCTTACTTTGGCCGTTCTCTGCTGCCAATGACTGGAACGAACTGCAAAAATCTCTGAAACTGGAAACACTTATCCCCCTCACTAGCTTTAAGCACCAGCTGTTAGAGCAGCTCACAGATTACTGCACCTGTAATTAGCCCATCTATAATTTAGCCCAAACAACTACCTCTCCCCCTACTGTATGTATTTATTTATTTATTTTGCTCCTTTGCACCCCCATTATTTCTCTCTACTTTGCACATTCTTCCACTGCAAATCTACCATTCCAGTGTTTATTTTAATTTTTAATTTTTTTACTTGCTATATTGTATTTACTTCGCCACCATGTCCTTTTTTTGCCTTTACCTCCCTTATCTCACCTCATTTGCTCACATTATAAATAGACTCATTTTTCTACTGTACTATTGACTGTTTGTTTTTACTCCATGTGTAACTCTGTTGTTCGTGTCGAACTGCTTTGCTTTATCTTGGCCAGGTCGCAATTGTAAATGAGAACTTTTTCTCGAAGGTGAAATAAATAAATGTGGTGGTGAAATTCTTAACCATTCCGTTTTTGCTAATCAGGTCACTTCCTGTGGTTTCTCAGCTGGCCTGTCACGTGCCATGTATTGTCATCGGTCGCTGAAAGTGCCATTTATCCCACGATAGTGCTGGTAATTTGGGCCAAAAGTGTGTGGGTAGATTGTGTTACCCAAATGGTCTGTTGGAACACATTTTAGCATAATATTTGGTCTAATTCCTATTTGGTCGGGGCGAATGGGTCGGTCTAGCAATCCAGAAGTTGTGAGGACGCGTCCGGGACAACTTACATTTTAGCTAACCCTTGTTCTTAACTTAACCCAATTCAGCTAACCTGCTATGTAAATTTCCCTGACCACCAACATAAATTCTCCCCATAATCCTCCTTTGTTATGGTGCAACAAGCAACCTTGTCTCAGAGAAAGAAGTATAATGTGGCGTACTAAATGGAGTGTAACGGATTTACAAACAGAAAATTGTTTACCCTGAGACCACGATGACTTGGTGGGTCACAACTAGTTTGGGTCACTGGTCTGAGCAGTTTGGGATTCATTCAGTCATAGTGTCTTATTCATTGTGTGTAGTAGCTCATCATAGCCAGCCTCCGTTCTGGGGTCCCCTCCCAAAGTGTGTGTGTGCCCTGTTCCTTCCCGTCCCCTTCGTTAGGATCCTAAAAGTGACCACTTCACCTTTGGCCCCATAGGACCAAGTTAGGCTAATCACTCCATGTTTACAGTATGTCACAGAACAATGAACCAGAACTGTGAATGACCAGGACCGCTGGGCACAAAGTGACCTCGCTGACTGCCGTGGACCTCTCATCACGATTCAACCGACGTGATCGACACTGTCAGTTCCCATTGTGGCCTGGTTCCATAGCTGCACGGTTGTCATGGCGTTACCGTGCAGGGTTGTCACGTACCAGGAAGACGGTCAGGCATACAGGACACCAACTAACGAGGTCGCCCCTCAGAGCCCAGAGATCAGTTTGAATTGATATGGTGGAACTCCTAACGGACGAAGGTGGGAAGCTTTAAAAAAATATGTTTTACTCTTTCCGCACTCCGCGTTGGTTTTGCTTTTTTAGATACATCCATATCAATAGTGTATTATGTGTTACATCACCAGCGCATGGCCGGCTCTGTCCCATTCCAGTGCTTATCCCACAGCGACAGATGGACAGAACACAGGAAGGGAGGGTGAGAGCGAGAGTGGATGAAGATACTTTCTCTCTCTTTCTGGAGAGTTGCAGAACCGCACATGATAGGACCGTAAACTCTGTGCATGAGTGGAGCGGGAGATGGAGAGCGACTGAACAAGTGAAGGGGTGTAGATATCGCCCCTCTCTCTGTCCAGGGACTTTTCAGGGAGGACTGGACAGTCCCCCGGCTGTTCGCAGCAGGAAGAGGGAAAGGGGAGAGGCATTACTTTGGACCTGTTAATCATTTAATGAGAAACTTCTTTACACCATCCTGGACTGGACTGTAAACATAAATTAGCAGGGCAGAGGAGGATGAATCAACATCCGAGACATTCCTACACCGTTCGAAGTTTGCAACGGTTTAGGGTTTGTGTGTGTTTTGTAAGGATTTAAGTGCATGTGTGAAGGTTTAGTGAGTTATCTGCTTGGGTGTAGATTTAATATCTACTAGTTTCTGTGTATGGTTGATGGACGTGGTGTGTCTGTAGTTACCTGGAGGTACTTAGCCAGCCGTCTGCTTCTAGAGGTTTGGGTTACCTGAGCTCCACCGGCTTGGCAGAAGGACAGCAATCACCTTTACTACAGGACAGAGTCCAAAACCTCATTCTTGTTCTGAGGAACTGTAAAGGTGTGTGTGTGTGTGTGTGTGTAGTTCTGTGGGAGGGACTAGTAGAGGCACAGGGACAGAGGTGACACAGGTGAGATATAAAAGCAGGTGTGTGTGTGACCGTGTGTATCTGAGGATCACACTCAATCACCTCTCGTCCGTCTGTGTCTGCTGACCAGAGAACAGACTTGGGGATTATCAGACAGTTGATGAGATTTAGGGGATCAACACACACACACAGAGGAGAGAAAGTGAGACTCCCTACTGGAACCTCTCTCGCCCTCTGAAGAGCACCGGCGTTGTGTATTGTGGTGAATACTGTAAAAGAGGAGAGTAGACTGGATATTTGTAGTCTTTTCGTCTTTGAACTTGGCTGCAGTACAGATTGCAGAGTACAGACACTATAGTCCAGGATAGAACTTTGGAACTGTTCTCGCTGTGGACACACTTGTTGCCATCTCTCGCACTCAGTCTTCAGCTCTCCAACTGATGACAACTATGACCAGACCACAGAAGATACGCCTGGAGCTCTGACTGCCATTCACACCTAGACCTCAACCATGGAACCCCTCCATAACAGCTCATAAGCTATCATAACAACCTGTGGAACTTTAACAGTTCCTGTCCCGTTCAAACAAGGGTGAGAACAGAGCGAACCAACCTGCCCGTCTCCACGGACGGACGAGATCATGTACGTGCTGTGCACTCTGGTGGTACTGAGTATCCACAGCCTCTTTAAGAGCCGACACAAGGCCCTGGAGCCCGGCGATAAAGTGGCTAGAGATGGGGCCACGCTGCCTGGGGACAAGGCCCCTCCACTAGGGGAGGGAGGCAGGTCAAGGGACCCCGGGCCTGGAGGTCTTGGAGGGGGTGTGGGGCCAAGGGAGAAGGAGAGGGGGATGACTGTAGCCCTCTCTCAGGATAAGAGGCAGAGGGCTCCTGTTGTAGACAGGATGGCTGCAGGCTGCAACTTCACAGGCAAACATGGTGGTGACGGGGAGCTGCGCTGCAGCCAGGGCAGGCTGGGATGCGGAGAAGGCAGCCTGGAGAATGTGCCGGACAGCAGAAAACGATTGCAGGTGAGAGGAGGGGAAGATGGGGATAGAGGGAGGGCATGCTAAACAGAACAGGAGGGAGGGGAGAGCACCTACATGTGCAAACCAGCATGTAGGCACAGGTATGTTTGAGACTGGCATGGGATTACAGACACGGATAAGGCACCAATCTAGTTAATGAAGTACCAATCATAAATATTGTGGTACAGAAGTCCAAGGTTTGGGGCCTCCCGAGTGGCGCAGCGGTCTAAGGGACTGCATCTTAGTGCTTGAGGCGTCACGACAGACCCGGGTCCGATCCAGGGCTGTGCCACAGCCAGCCGCAACCGGGAGATCCATGAGACTGAGCACAATTGGCCCAGCGTTGTCCGGTTTAAGTGAGGGATTGGCCGGCTGGGATGCCCTTGTCCCATCGCTCTCTAGCGACTCCTGTGGCAGGCCGGGCACATGCACGCTGACACGGTCACCAGTTATACAGTGTTTCCTTCAACACATTGGTGTGGCTGGCTTCCGGATTAAGCGAGCAGTGTGTCAAGATGCAGCGCGGCTTGACGGGTCATATTTCAGAGGAAGCATGGCTCTTGACCTTCGCCTCTCCCAAGTCCATACGGGAGTTGCAGCACCAATTGGATATCATGAAATTGGCCAAAAATGTGAAAGATTATGTTGAAATCGTTTTTAATGAGATGCAGCACCATGTTGGTTTAATATTTAAGTAATTATGTGCTTGTGTGACCAAGTTGGAGAGATAATCTAAGCGCTGCTCCAGCAGTCTTAACCTTTCTGAGCTATTGAAGGAATGTGTGTGGTTGTTTGTGGGTGATTATGGACCTTGGCAGTTCACCATTGATTACCTTGAGGTTCACATTAGTGAGTAATGTGATGACCGTCGCCCATTCCTACCTCCCCACCCGCTCACTTGGGTTTGTACAGCCAAATAGATTTTCCTGTTCTCCATCTCTCTCCTTTTCCCTCCCTCGGACAGCCTCCCTTATTCTTTTAAGTTTTTCCCCCCTCCTGTCCTTCTTATTTTCACCCATCTTCCCCCAAGCCCAGTCAAATCCCCTCCTAACCTGCTGACTATATAGCTATTGGTGGTATGAGAAATGAGTAATGGCAGAATGCGTGCTGATGCTAAAGTGGGCCGGAGTGTCCCTGCATTCCGGGGAAACGGATTCAGATCATCATTTATGTAACCATGTTGTTAATCTGAGGACAGCCTCACTATCTCTGCTCTGTGTGTTTGGGATAAAGTGGGCTTCAATCCCTCACAATGCTGTGATTCTGGCTGTCGGCCCAATGACACATTTCGTATCACGGTAGAAAAAGACAATGGTTGGTTTGACAGTATTTAATGTTTTTGAATAATAAATTATGTATTTTCTTTATGAATAGTGTGTGACCCTAGGGTGGCAACACATACATTCTAAGTGATTTTAAATGGGTCTTTCTCCGTTCTCATTGTTTTATACTGTTCAATTCCACTTCAATCCCCCCCCCCCCCCCCCTCCCCCAAAAGAAATGCGTTTTCATCAATATCTGCATTTTCTGCACTCATTTGAAATCATTTCCACACTGCCATGTAGGTCTGCACGATATAGGCAAACAATCTGATTTGACTTGCGATTTAGAGCAAGAAGCGAGGGCTGCCTCGCTTCTAGCTCTTAGGAAACTTTGCAGGCAAGCATTTTGCTTACACCCGCAATAACATCTGCTAAACACGTATATGTGACCAATAAAATTGAGTTTGTGCTGCATTGATCTTGCAGTGTCTCGTGGTCGAGGAACAACAAACGTGTTCCTTTAGTTACAGGGCAGGGTTAGGTCTGTGTGAAAAGCAGCATGTAGAGAGTTCAAACAGGGATGAAGAAGCAAAGTAAACTGTAAAAATGGCGTATCACCTTTAACAAACCAAACATTCAAATACGTTATAGAAGGTAAAGTAAAAACACAATACTGTGCATCAATACTGGTATATTGTAAAATACTGTATACTGCCCAGACCTACCTTTACCTCACCCCACCCATTCTCTCTCAACCCTAACCCCATTCCTCCTGGTCATAGGGAGGGCCTCTCTGAATCACCCTCCTTTGACATTTGTCCCTGTAAATCCCTAAACAACGCTTTGGTTACACAACTAAGACTTTGAGGGAACGCTAAGGTATTTCAGAGGGAGCATGGTCACTGTGCTGTCCTCTCATGGTCACTCATCTGATGTCCTCTACATTCAACATCTGCCACATGATTAATTAGTAAAGGACAAACTACACCAGGAACTTGATAGTGTTATGATAATAATAATTCCCTGGAGATGTGTTCACGTCTTACCGTTGTGCTCTCGTAGCTCATGAAGCCGGGGTACCTGAGCCAGGGTGTAGTGTGTTTCATCTATAATTTCCTGAGGAACAGTGACTACCCTGAGAACACCTGTGTGTGTCTGCTAGTTTCTCTGTATATGCAGTTGAAGTCGGAAGTTTACATGCACCTTAGCCAAATTACATTTCAACTCAGTTTTTCACAATTCCTGACATTTAATCCTAGTAAAAAATTCCCTGTCTTAGGTCAGTTAGGATCACCACTTTATTCTAAGATTGTGAAATGTCAGAATAATAGTAGAGGGATTTATTTCAGCTTTTATTTCTTTCATCACATTACCAGTGGTACATACACTCAATTAGAATTTGGTAGCATTGCCTTTAAATTGTTTTAACTTGGGTCAAACGTTTCGGGTAGCCTTCCCACAATACGTTGGGTGAATTTTGGCCCATTCCTCCTGTCAGTGGTGGTGTAACTGAGACAGGTTTGTAGGTCTCTTTGCACGCACGCACACACATTTTCACTTCTGCCCACAAATTTTCTATCGGATTGAGATCAGGGCTTTTTGATGGCCACTCCAATACCTTGACTTTGTTATCCTTAAGCCATTTTGCCACAGCTTTGGAAGTGTGCTTGGGGTCATTGTCCATTTGGAAGACCCATTTGCGACCAAGCTTTAACTTCCTGACTGATGTCTTGATGTTGCTTCAATATATCCACATAATTTTCCATCCTCATGATGCAATCTATTTTGTAAAGTGCACCAGTTCCTCCTGCAGAAAAGCACCCCCACAACATGATGCTGCCACCCCCGTGATTCACGGTTAGGATGGGGTTCTTCGGCTTGCAAGCCTCCCCCTTTTTCCTCCAAACATAACGATGGTCATTATGGACAAATAGTTATATTTTTGTTCCATCAGACCGGAGGAAATTTCTCCAAAAATTACGATCTTTGTCCCCATGTGCAGTTGCAAACCGTAGTCTGGCTTTTTTTATGGTGGTTTTGGAGCAGTGGCTTCTTCCTGCTGAGCGGCCTTTCAGGTTATATCGATATAGGACTCTATTTACTGTGGATATAGATACTTTTGCACCTGTTTCCTCCAGCATCTTCACAAGATCCTTTTGCTGTTGTTCTGGGATTGATTTGCACTTTTCACACCAAAGTACGTTCATCTCTCGGAGACAGAACGCTTCTCCTTCCTGAGCGGTATGACGGCTGCGTGGTTCCATGGTGTTTACTTGCGTACTAATGTTTGTACAGATGAACGTGGTACCTTAAGGCGTTTGGAAAATGCTCCCAAGGATGAACCAGACTTGTGGAGGTCTACAATTTTTTATCTGAGGTCTTAGCTGAGTAAAGATGCACTGAGTTTGAAGGTAGGCTTTGAAATACATCCACAGGTACACCTCCAATTGACTCAAATTATGTCAATTAGTCTGTCAGAAGCTTCTAAAGCCATGACATAATTTTCTGGAATTTTCCAAGCAGTTTAAAGGCACAGGCAACTTAGTGTATGTAAACTTCTAACCCACTGGAATTGTGATACTGTGAAATAATCTGTCTGTGAACAATTGTTGGAAAAATGACTTGTGTCATTCTCAAAGTAGATGTCCTAACCGACTTGCCAAAACTACAGTTTGTTAACAAGAAATTTGTGGAGTGGTTGAAAAATGTGTTTTAATGACTCCAACCTAAGTGAATGTAAACTTCCGACTTCAACTGTATACACACACACCAGCCCTTTTCTCAGTTTCCCTCAGTATGAGTAGTCACACAGACCTGGCCAGGACTCCATTACCCAGCAGCCTCTAGTGAGTGGGGAGGGACTCTGGCTGCTAGTGAATTGTCAGTGAAGCAGCTCTCACACCGTGTAATTTACAGCACTACTTGTTTGGGTAAATATACATTTGAGCGGTGGCAGCCATAGGAGACCATATGTTCTTTGTGTGTGCATATTGCAGTATACAATTATGTATACTGTATGGTTTAGGAACAAGTGTATGGCAAGTTATGAGAGCCATTTGCCTTTTAAGTAATAAATGATGTGTGGAGACAGTGTTTCATAAATTCATATTTGCACACACAGTTCTCTGTTACATATTGCAAGCAGGGGGAGGAGAACTCAGAAGAGCCACACTTCATTTGTAGCTAAAATATTTATTCCTCCACTGCAGAGCGAGCAATTAAAAAAAAAATATATATATATATATATATATATATATATATATTTTAAAGGGAGGGAGGGGACTGGAGGGGGAAGAATGAGGGTGGCTCCAATTCTGCTGTTACTAAGGAACAGCGAGAGAGTTTGTGTGTTAGAGAAGGGGGGCTGGCTAGTGACAGTGAGCCGTGGGGGTGTGTTGATTGTTGAGTGTGTGTGTTTCTGCCACGTAAAGATGGTCTCTACAGCGATGCAGGGATGATCAGGACACAGAGACTGCAGGGAGGGAGGTGAGTATCCTACCGATTTAAGGAAAAGGAATGGGGGGGTGAGAAATGGGGAGAGAGAGAGAGAGGAGGGGGACATGTTGAGTGAGGTATGAGAGGTAGCTACTCGGGTTAGATGGAGAGAAATAAAAAGCGATAGAATAACTGCAGGACAAGGAAAGAAAGGGCAGTTAGTGTTTCTCTGTTGTTGACTGATTGTCCCTGTATGGTAGGCTTCTCTCCTTTTCCCGCTGTCTTTGTTAAGGTTTTACCCATACCTAGTAATCCCAGTCTATATGATGTCGTGCTGATGAATTAATCTCAACCGTATTCTGATGCATTGGGTTTTATTCAGATTCATGTCTGTGGTGTGTGTTGGCAGTAAAAACAGCCCTGAACCTCCCCAGAGCTGTGTGATTTTGAGCAGACAGTTTCTGACACTTGACGCATGGTGGCTGAGCTGAGCTACCACTGAATGATTTGACCCAGTTTAGTGGGAGGAGGGGGATGAGCGCGGAAGAGAGAGGGGGGAATTGAACCCTGTAAGTAAGAGTTCTGTGATGTGCTCATTATAACAGGAAGCAGATTCCTTCTGTCAGACTCCTGCCCTCGCTCTGTCTGGCACGGTGTGTCTATCCTGCCTGGCACGCTGTGTCTATACTGTCAGCCTGAGACCGAAAGGATAGACGATCTCCTTGTCCACCAACAGCATTTTAGCTACAGACTGTTATGTGCTAGCTATCTAGTTTGTTTTATAAATGTGCAATGAACATAAAAAATACTCATTTATATAAGGAATTGGCAACTCGTTCTCAATCTAAGAAACGGGCATCTTCTTATCCAGGTAGGCCACTTGATTTCAACATCTAAACATAGTGAACAGGCTATGTTGTTCAAACAGTTGGAGACGGACAGGAGGGTGTATTCATAGCAGTTCAACTGCTCTACCTTGTTAGCAAGCAAATAGATTAGCTGGCTACTCACAAGCATGTGGGCTTGTGCTTGAGAGAGAGTTTTTGGGTGGATATTCCTTTAACATACAGTAGGTCTCAAACTATCTATTGGTATGCATTTCACTAGTCCATTTTTGAAATAGTCCCAAAATGTTTGGCATGTCAGAAATCAAGTTTTCAAGACTACAGCCAATACGATGCAGTTTCTTGAAAACTTGATTGCTGACATACAAAACATTTTGTGACTAATGAAATAAATACCAAAAGATAGTTTTTGGGTGGGGTTTTCCTTAAATTTTCTATAGTGCCTGCTATTTTTTGTTGTGAATATTGTTCTGGAGGCAGCTCTTGCAGAGTGGTCACTAGCTGGCACTGCCACAAAGTCATAAAATCTGATTTTTAACCTAACCTTAACCCTAACCACACTGCCAACCCTAATGCCTAACTCTAACCTTAAACTAAAGGGATACTTTTGGAATTTGGCAATGAAGCCCTTTATCTACTTCCCCAGAGTCAGATGAACCAATGGATGCCATTTTTATGCTGTACCTCTAAGTACAATTTGAAGGAAGTTGCTAACTAGTGTTAGCGCATTTGCTAGCTAGTGTTAACGCAATGACTGGACGTCTATGGGTAACTGCTAGGATGCTAGTAAATACCGTAGACTTCTAGTCATTGCTAATTCTAGTTAGCAATGGCTTACAAAATTACCTCCAACTTCCTTCATACTGGATCCAGAGACGTACAAATGGTATCCATGAGTTATTCTGACTCGTAGGAAGTAGATAAAGGGTTTCATTGCCAAAATCCCAAAATATCCCTTTAAGATTGTTTAAAATGCAGCGTATTGACCTTGTCACTCATATATCTATATATGTTCTAATCTGCGTGATATGTATGTGTGTGTTGAATCCATGTTTCGGGCTACAGAGACCAAAGCTATGTGCGTCCTTCTGCTACGACAACAGGGAGCGGACCATAGAATGAAAGACACCAGGCACAGTAAACATTGAATGAAATGCAGTCAAAATATTGCAATTAAATAAAGACCGTTCATGGCAAAAAAAAATTGGAAAAGAGAAAGTCGACCAGCAAGCCCCTTTTCTCAGTCTCATCGTGTGACGAGGACTTTCAGTGTAACACAGCTACAGATCCATGCCCTGTCTGAGCAGGCTCTACCTGGGAACTATAAAGCCGGTTATTGGAACATTACTGACCAAGGGGTAAGGATTTTAATTATGAAGTTTGAGTTTTAATAACATCAAAACACGTTTTTTTTTTTTACTCGCTGTCCTCTAAGGGGGGCTTTAACAGACGAATGTATGAGGACTGAGGTATAGTACTCCCAGGCTTTGTATCACTAACAAAGAGCTCTTTAATTTACCAGCCTATAACATACATTATTTAAAACAGACAGGGCTGTAGGGACTAGGATGTCTCTGACAGGACAGTTCCAACAGACAATGACACACATGCACAAGCTTCCTGTGGTCAGGCAGTCTGTCACTGTCTAGCTCCTACTGTACAGTCAGATGGCCTGAAGCCCCCCTTGAAGAAGGGCTTGTTGATATGGCCTAAAAATCATCAATTAAAAAAAAAAATGCCAATTCACTATATGTGTGTGTGTGTGTGTATATATATATATATATATATATATATATATATATATATATAGATATATATAGATATATATAGATATATATAGATATATATAGATAGATATATATAGATATATATATATATATATATATATATAGATATATATAGATATATATATATATATATAGATATGTATGTATGTGTGTGTGTGTGTTTATGTTTGAAGCCTGAAATGTGGCAAAAGGTTGCAAAGTTCAAGGGGGCCGAATACTTTCGCAAGGCTGTGTGTGTGTATATACACACACACACATACATACATACATACATACATACATAAATATACACACACACACACACACAGTGCCTTGCGAAAGTATTCGGCCCCCTTGAACTTTGCAACCTTTTGCCACATTTCAGGCTTCAAACATAAAGATATAAAACTGTGGGACACAATCAACAACAAGTGGGACACAATCATGAAGTGGAACGACATTTATTGGATATTTCAAACTTTTTTAACAAATCAAAAACTGAAAAATTGGGCGTGCAAAATTATTCAGCCCCTTTACTTTCAGTGCAGCAAACTCTCTCCAGAAGTTCAGTGAGGATCTCTGAATGATCCAATGTTGACCTAAATGACTAATGATGATAAATACAATCCACCTGTGTGTAATCAAGTCTCCGTATAAATGCACCTGCACTGTGATAGTCTCAGAGGTCCGTTAAAAGCGCAGAGAGCATCATGAAGAACAAGGAACACACCAGGCAGGTCCGAGATACTGTTGTGAAGAAGTTTAAAGCTTTAAACATCCCAAGGAGCACTGTGCAAGCGATAATATTGAAATGGAAGGAGTATCAGACCACTACAAATGTACCAAGACCTGGCCGTCCCTCTAAACTTTCAGCTCATACAAGGAGAAGACTGATCAGAGATGCAGCCAAGAGGCCCATGATCACTCTGGATGAACTGCAGAGATCTACAACTGAGGTGGGAGACTCTGTCCATAGGACAACAATCAGTCGTATATTGCACAAATCTGGCCTTTATGGAAGAGTGGCAAGAAGAAAGCCATTTCTTAAAGATATCCATAAAAAGTGTTGTTTAAAATTTGCCACAAGCCACCTGGGAGACACACCAAACATGTGGAAGAAGGTGCTCTGGTCAGATGAAACCAAAATTGAACTTTTTGGCAACAATGCAAAACGTTATGTTTGGCGTAAAAGCAACACAGCTCATCACCCTGAACACCATCCCCACTGTCAAACATGGTGGTGGCAGCATCATGGTTTGGGCCTGCTTTTCTTCAGCAGGGACAGGGAAGATGGTTAAAATTGATGGGAAGATGGATGGAGCCAAATACAGGACCATTCTGGAAGAAAACCTGATGGAGTCTGCAAAAGACCTGAGACTGGGATGGAGATTTGTCTTCCAACAAGAAAATGATCCAAAACATAAAGCAAAATCTACAATGGAATGGTTCAAAAATAAACATATCCAGGTGTTAGAATGGCCAAGTCAAAGTCCAGACCTGAATCCAATCGAGAATCTGTGGAAAGAACTGAAAACTGCTGTTCACAAATGCTCTCCATCCAACCTCACTGAGCTCGAGCTGTTTTGTCAGTCTCTCGATGTGCAAAACTGATAGAGACATACCCCAAGCGACTTACAGCTGTAATCGCAGCAAAAGGTGGCGCTACAAAGTATTAACTTAAGGGGGCTGAATAATTTTGCACGTCCAATTTTTCTGTTTTTGATTTGTTAAAGTTTGAAATGTCCAATAAATGTCGTTCCACTTCATGATTGTGTCCCACTTGTTGTTGATTCTTCACAAAAAAATACAGTTTTATATCTTTGTTTGAAGCCTGAAATGTGGCAAAAGGTCGCAAAGTTCAAGGGGGCCAAATACTTTCGCAAGGCACACACAAACACACACACACACAGTGGGGCAAAAAGTATTTAGTCAGCCACCAATTGTGCAAGTTCTCCCACTTAAAAAGATGAGGCCTGTAATTTTCATCATAGGTACACTTCAACTATGACAGACAAAATGAGAAAAAAATCCAGAAAATCACATTGTAGGATTTTTTAATGAATTTATTTGCAAATTATGGTGGAAAATTTCTGCAAAGGGACCAGGACGACTGATCCGTGTAAAGGAAGGAAAGAATGAATGGGGCCATGTATCGTGAGATTTTGAGTGAAAACCTTCTTCCATCAGCAAGGGCATTGAAGATGAAACGTGTCTTTCAGCATGGCAATGATCCCAAACACACCGCCCGGGCAACGGAGGAGTGGCTTCGTAAGAAGCATTTCAAGGTCCTGGAGTGGCCTAGCCAGTCTCCAGATCTCAACCCCATAGAAAATCTTTGGAGGGAGTTGAAAGTCCGTGTTGCCCAGCAACAGCCCCAAAACATGTCAGCAGTTCCTGCAAGAGGAAGGCATTGACTCTATGGACTGGCCCGCCCGTTCCCCAGACCTGAATCCAATTGAGCACATCTGGGACATGTCTCGCTCCATCCACCAACGCCACGTTGCACCACAGACTGTCCAGGAGTTGGCGGATGCTTTTGTCCAGGTCTGGGAGGAGATCCCTCAGGAGACCATCCGCCACCTCATCAGGAGCATGCCCAGGTGTTGTAGGGAGGTCATGCAGGCACGTGGAGGCCGCACACACTACTGAGCCTCATTTTGACTGGTTTTAAGGACATTAACATCAAAGTTGGATCAGCCTGTAGTGTGGTTTTCCACTTTTAATTTTGAGTGTGACTCCAAATCCAGACCTCCATGAGTTGATAAATTTGATTTCAATTGATAATTTGTGTGATTTTTGTCAGCACATTCAACTATGTAAAGAAAAAAGTATTACATAAGAATATTTCATTCATTCAGATCTAGGATGTGTTATTTTAGTGTTCCCTTTATTTTTTTGAGCAGTGTGTGTGTGTGTATATTTATAGATATATAGATAGATAATTATATTATAATATGTATATTATAATATATAAATGAATGAATAAACTCAGCAAAAGAATAATGGTCCTCTCAATGTCAACTGCATTTATTTTCAGCGAACTTAACATGTGTAAATATTTGTACCAACATAAGATTCAACAACTGAGACATAAACTGAACAAGTTCCACAGACATGTGTCTAACAGAAATGTGTCGAAATTAGAGGTTGACCGATTATGATTTTTCAACGTCGATACCGATACCAATTATTGGGGGACCAAAAAACGATACCAATTAATCTTCCGATTTAAAATATAAAAAATACAAAAATTGTAATAATGACAATTACAACAATACTGAATGAACACTTATTTTAACTTGATATAATACATTTAGCCTCAAATAAATAATGAAACTTGTTCAATTTGGTTTAAATAATGCAAAAAAACGAAGTGTTGGAGAAGAAAGTGAAAGTGCAATATGTGCCATGTTAAAAAGCTAACGGTTAAGTTCCTTGATCAGAACATGAGAATATATGAAAGCTGGTTGTTCCTTTTAACATGAGTCTTCAATATTCCCAGGTAAGAAGTTTTAGGTTGAGGTTATTATTGGAATTATTGGACTATTTCTCTCTCTATACCATTTGTATTTCATATACCTTTTGACTATTGGATGTTCTTATAGGCACTTAGTATTGCCAGTGTAACAGTATAGCTTCCGTCCCTCTCCTCAACCCTAGGAACACATCGACAACAGCCACCTTCGAAGCATCGTTACCCATCGCTCCACAAAAGCCGCAGCCCTTTCAGAGCAAGGGGAACAACTACTCCAAGTCTCAGAGCGAGTGATGTTTGAAACGCTATTAGCTTGTACCCCACTAACTAGCTAGCCATTTCACATTGGTTACACCAGCCTAATCTCGGGAGTTGATAGGCTTCAAGTAAACAGCTCAATGCTTGAAGCACAGCGAAGAGCTGCTGGCAAATGCACGAAAGTGCTGTTTGTATGAATGCTTACGAGCCTGCTGCTGCCTACCATCGCTCAGTCAGACTGCTCTATCAAATATCAAATCATAGACTTATTTATAACATAAAAGCACACAGAAATATGAGCCTTTGGTAATTTAATATGGTCAAATCCGGAAACTGTCATTTCGAAAACAAAACGTTTATTCTTTCAGTGACATACGTAACCGTTCCGTATTTTATCTAACGGATGGCATCCCTAAGTACATATTGCTGTTACATTGTACAACCTTCAATGTTAAGTCATAATTATGTACAATTCTGGAAAATTAATTACGGTCTTTGTTAGGAATAAATGGACTTCACACAGTTTGCAACGAGCCAGGCGGCCCAAACTGTTGCATATACCCTGACTGCTTGCACGGAATGCAAGAGAAGTGACACAATTTCCCTAGTTATAAGAAATTCATGTTAGCAGGCAATATTAACTAAATATGCAGGTTTAAAAATATATACTTGTGTATTGATTTTAAAGAAAGGCATTGATGTTTATGGTTAGGTACACATTGGTGCAACGACAGAGTTTTTTTTCATGAATGCGCTTGTTAAATCATCACCCGTTTAGCGAAGTAGGCTGTGATTCGATGAGAAATGAACAGGCACCGCATCGAATATATGCAACGCAGGACACGCTAGATAAACTAGTAATATCATCAACCATGTGTAGTTAACTAGTGATTTATGTTAAGTTTAATAGTTTTTTATAAGATAAGTTTAATGCTAGCTAGCAACTTACCTTTGACTTCTTGCTGCCCTCGCGTAACAGGTAGTCTGCCTGCCATGCAGGCTCCTCATGGAGTGCAATGTAAGGCAGGTGGTTAGACGATGGACAAGTAACCCGAAGTTTGCAAAAACGAATCCCCGAGCTGACAAGGTAAACATCTGTCGTTCTGCCCCTGAACAAGGCAGTTAATTTAACAAGCATGGGAAACCGTGTTTAAACACTCTGTGAAGTTAATTCATAAAAATCCAAATATCTTAAAGACAGGGTCCTAAAAAAAGAATGTTTATTTGTTGAAGTCGGAAGTTTACATACACTTAGGTTGGAGTCATTAAAACTCGTTTTTCAACCACTCCACAAATTACTTGTTAACAAGCTATAGTTTTGGCAAGTCGGTTAGGACATCTACTTTGTGTATGACAGAAGTGATTTTTCAAACAATTGTTTACAGATTATTTCTCTTATTTCACTGTATCACAATTCCAGTGGGTCAGAAGTTTACATGCACTAAGTTGACTGTGACTTTTTAACAGCTTGGAAAATTCCAGGAAATTATGTCATGGCTTTAGAAGCTTCTGATAGGCTAATTGACGTCATTTGAGTCAATTGGAGGTGTACCTGTGGATATATTTCAAGGCCTACCTTCAAACTCAGTGCCTCTTTGCTTGACATCATGGGAAAATCAAAAGAAATCAGCAAAAAAAATTGTTGACCTCCACAAGTCTGGTTCATCCTTGGGAGCAATTTCCAAATGCCTGAAGGCACTACGTTCATCTGTACAAACAATAGTACGCAAGTATAAACACCATGGGACCAGGCAGCTGTCATACCGCTCAGGAAGGAGATGCATTCAGTCTCCTAGAGATTAATGTACTTTGGTGCGAAAAGTGCAAATCAATCCCAGAACAACAGCAAATGACCTTGAGAAGATGCTGGAGGAAACAGGTGCAAAAGTATCTATATCCACAGTAAAACAAGTCCTATATCAACAAACTGAATGGCCACTCAGCAAGGAAGAAGCCACTGCTCCAAAACCACCATAAAAAAGCCATATTATGGTTTGCAACTGCACATAGGAACAAAGATCATACTTTTGGAGAAATTTCCTCCGGTCTGATGGAACAAAAATAGAACTGATTGGCCATAATGACCATCGTTATGTTTGGAGGGAAAAGGGGTAGGCTTGCAAGCCGAATAACACCATCTCAACCGTGAAGCACGGTGAAGCACATGATGGCATCATCATGTTGTGGGGGTGCTTTGCTGCAGGTGGGACTGGTGCACTTCACAAAATAGATGTTGAAGCAACATCTCAAGACAACAGTCAGAAAGTTGAAGCTTGGTCGCAAATGGGTCTTCCAAATGGACAATGACCCCAAGCATACTTCCAAAGTTGTGGCAAAATGGATTAAGGAGAACAAAGTGAAGGTATTGGAGTGGCCATCACAAAGACCTGACCTCAATCCTACAGAAAATGTGTGGGCAGAACTGAAAAAGCATATGCGAACAAGGAGGACGACAAACCTGACTCAGTTACACCAGCTCTGTCGGGCGAATTTTGGCCCATTCCTCCTAACTGGGAATTTTGTGGGAAGCTTGTGGAAGGCTACCCAAAACGTTTGACCCAAGTTTAAATCATGTAAAAGCAATGCTACCAAATACTAATTGAGTGTATGTTAACTTCTGACCCACTGGGAATGTGATGAAAGAAATAAAAGCTTAAATAAATCCCGCTCTACTATTATTCTGACATTTCACAATCTTAAAATAAAGTGGTGATCCTAACTGACCTAAGACAGGGAATTTTTCTAGGATTAAATGTCAGGAATTCTGAAAAACTGAGTTGAAATGTATTTGGCTAAGGTGTAATGTAAACATACGACTTCAACTGTATATACAGAGAAACTAGAGGACACACACAGGTGTTCTCAGGGTAGTCACTGTTCCTCAGGGAATTATAGATGAAACACACTACCTCCTGGCTCGGGTACCCCGGCTTCATGAGCCACGAGAGCACATGAAGCTATATATATATATATATATATATATTTATTTTATATATAGCTGAGTCTTAACAGGGACAACTGGAACTGGGTTAATGAGATTCACATACTGTGGAGAGGAAGAGAGTAGGGAGGAATACTCAGAGGATACACTCAAATGGAAGGAGAGCGATAAGAGGGATGAAAATACTTGAGGGAGGGATATACAAACAGTAAGAGAGAGAGGCAGGGGGATGGGGGGAGTCACATCTTATCCTCTCTGCTTTATGTTAAGCCCTTCCTCTGTGCTGTCATCAACTATTAGAATGCTCTGCTTTGGCAGGGTGAAGCTAAACACTAGTTAAAGTAGGAGGGAGAGTACTTGGGGGGGGGGGGGGGGGGGTGCGCAACATTAGCTCCTCACAGCTAGTCTCCTCACAGTAGTCTCCCACACAATCACATTGATATCACCCACTGTACCAGAGCTAAATAGTTTTTTGCAATATTCCTGGTGCATAGAGGGGACAGGTGATACTATAGAAGGCAGAGTGCCGACAGGAGTGTGTAACCTTACCCTACACACCATGCCTTGTGCTCAAAGAACCATGGAGAGCGTGGTAACCTAGAAACCTGTCAGGGGTGTGTATGTTTCTGTGAGGACAATACCTTGGAAGCAGTAAATAACCAGATAAGCTGTATGACTTTACTCTTTTTTTTTTTTTTGTGCTCATAACACCCTCTATGGGGCTGGCAGAGAACTGCATTTACCACAAAGGCATCCACAACTCTATACTGTATCACAAGCTCAGTGTAAAAGTTGCCTTTAACCACAGATCTACACAAACATGACCTTGCCTCTACCGACTCCTTTTCTACTACCTAGGAAAAGCCACGGGGTGCCTGATCTCACTGGAACATTGTAATAATGAGACTGCTTTTAATTTTTCTGGCACAACCGTCTTAGGCTCTAACAGCTGTGAATTCAGAGTGTAGAAAGAGAGGAAATGAGGTGATAGAGGGAGGGAAGGAAGCAGAGATCAAAAGGCCACCCACCTTTCTCCTGCAGTCAAAGAGGGAGAAACAGCGGGTTGGGGTGGACAAGGGGAGACAAGTGAGGACGAAATCCCTAAAGTAAACACAGCAGTCTCCCCGGAGAGTATGTGACAGCAGTTTTGGATTCCCGCCTAATACTAAAAGCTAGGATTTGAAGATAGGTCCCTGTTGATAGATCTGATCCGAGATCTGTGGTTAGGGACACCTTGATCCTTCGCCTAATACTAAAAGCTAGGATTTGAAGATAGGTCCCTGTTGATAGATCTGATCCGAGATCTGTGGTTAGGGATACCTTGATCCTTCTTCTCAGAAAGATGAGGTGTTTATGAAGGAGGCCATCTGTTGTGGGGTTTAAAGGATTATGGGTAAATAAGTGGATAAGGTAGATGTTGCCTCTTACCACTGGTCCAGGGTCAGGTATTATTTAATCAGCCTAATGGTTAAGGTTAGGTTGGGGTGTTAAATAACCCGATCTTAGATCTGTGATTAATGGCAACGTCCATTCTGCGTTTCCTGTGTATTTGTGGGTGGGACCTAACCCTGTACATACCGCTAGTAAACTATGGCCTGTCACTACGGATACCGACGTCTTTCTATGGATGCCAAGCGTGTGGTCAGGTTGTAGAGTGAGGATGTTTTGATGGCCGCCAGGCCTGGGGAAGGGACTGCAGGTGTGTTCAAGTTGAATTATTTCATTCAGAGTTATTTGGAATACATAGGCGTGTGTAAGAGTGGTCACATGGTAGAGTGTGTGTTGTTCAGGCTGTAGAAGGAGGGTGGCTGCCACAAGTCTGGCTAAGGGGCAAGCAGGATGATTGGCTGGATGGGATCTCTGATCAACAAACGCTGGCTGGACCGAGATCGAGACAAAGACCACTACTCCACACAGGACCGGATTCCCTCCGGAGTCGCACACAGGGTACGGTTTCATTCAGGGACACAGGATTGGTTCTTAGATTATGTATAGACTGAGGGTGAAGTCTGATATACACACTCTATGGGAGGGTAGATGGAGGCCCAGAGTATGGTCCAGTTAATTTGGTGCATCTCCATAGTCTGACCTGAAGACAGGTGACAACTCAATGACCGGTCACAGCAACTCCATACAATTAGGCATTTGCTTTTAGCTGTCCAGTTTCATCACATCAGTGTACATGAAGGAAATAAGATGAGGAAAGGAAGACCCATTTTGCTTGAGATCCATCCATGGGCTCTGGATCCCGGATAGACCCTGAATGGACCGAACTTAGTATAGTACTGTAGCACTTTGTTGAAGAGCTCTGAGGACCTTTTTACAGTAAACCACTGTTCTGGATATTCTGCTGTAGGAAACAGTAAAACATACAGAACATTGATGAACACACACACACTTGCTGAATACAGTTCCTTGTGTTCTATGTGGCCAGTACTTTGGGGAACTTCCCGCTGTGAGAGATTAGCCTAGCTAATACAGCAGCACTGGACTGGACCTGCTGACCCACCATGTCTCCGACAGAACAGTCAACTCTGGGTCACGGTCAGTACAACCACATACACACAAGGGTTGAACCAGACTGACCACACGATCAGTGGTCACATTCACTCACACAATCATGGGACTCGCCAAACACACAGGTGTGAGTTTTGACGTTTCTGCCCGGTTCTTTGTGCAGGCATTGCTATATTTGCACACTGGGTGCATTCACATGTTTTGTATCCCACTCTGTAATGTGTAGCTATTGAATAGAGTTGAGTAATGAATTGAGGTGGCGTGTGTGGTGCAGAGTTTTATGTATACCGTAGTTGAATAGTATTGTATTGCTGTGTGTGTGTGTGGTGATGTAGTACAACATGAAAGTGTGTGTGTCTGTCTTGACCCTTACTCTTCCACTGATTCTGTTAATATCAGGGCAGTCTGTGTGGGGCTGTGAACTGTAAACTGCTTATCACTGTCGGTATAATCTGATTGGTCAGTATTGACCAGTTTGCGGTCAGTCCTGTGTAGTCTGATTGGCTTGACCCTTGTGCCCCGGCTCAGACCAGGGAGAGTCTGGAAAGCAGTGGGATGACTGAATAGGATAAAGTTCTGGCCCATTTGGGACGGGTGGTGATGGAGCCACCAGAATGGCCTGACAAAGGTTAAATAAAAAATATACAGGCATTTCATTAAGACTAATGTCCCGATGTCATTACCACATACAGTACATACCTCAATGTGCTACTTAACCTCCAACTGTCCAGGGCCCAGTTTCCCGGAGTTTTTTAAATGTTATTTTTTATTAATAATTCATCTTTCCTACAACATCCGAAGATGTAACATGAGTTTCCCAAAACACCACGCAGAGAGAACGGTCTCTAAGTGCGTTGCTGGAGCATGTGTCGGTACTGATAGGATCAGTGGCGGATTTAGGTATAGGCGACATGGGTGGCATCTTGCCGGGGGCAGCACGGGGCGCCAGCACAAACCCCCACAAAAATCGGAATGGTGACATTTGCATGATCGGTTTTCTATCGCTCATTTGCACGGCACATCAGTGATATTTCACTGTGGGTCAATTAACATTGTCGGAGTGGGCGTCCTGATTCTAGTTTGTTAGCTGGAAATGTCTCCCACTCAGAAGTACGAGATGGGGAGAGGGGCAGGGGTAGGTTGACCTCAGGTCTCTCCACTGGAAGCCCGAGGTAAGGGGAGCGGGTGAATCTATCAAATAGCGCACCTCTAACTTTGTATCGCATCTAACGACACTCTTAGCTTTTCTACGAGTGGTCTGCCTGAGGCAGGCGTTTAGATTACGATTATTTTCAAGTGCAACATTAATAACGATAGTTTTGGGAAACAGCTCAGAGATTTAACGATGCTCCTACGAAGATTCTAACGATGAATTTAGCCAACCAGGACCAAGTTTTCCAAGCATCATAAGGCTAAGTTCATCGTTACAGCCTTCATAGGAGCATCGTTAAATCTGTGCTATTTCTCAAAACAATTGTTTCTAAAGTTTATTTACCGACTGCCTCAGCCCACTCGTAGAACAGATAAAACATTGTTGGATGCTTTTATTTAATTTTTTTGCCCTTCGGTGTCACTTTGGGATGCTGGCCCATGTGACGCCGATGCTTCCCACTTCCAAGTTTGCTGGATGACCTTTGGGTGGTGAATCGTTCTTGATACACACGGGAAACTGTTGCGTGTGGAAAAACCTAGCAGCGTGCGCCTGGCTAGTTAAATAAAGGTTACATGTATATAATTAAATGTAAAGAGCTTTCCACACCTGGATTGTACAACATTTTCCCATTTTTCTTTCAATTATTTAAACTGTCAAATTGGTTGTTGATAATTGCTATACAACCACTTTAAGGTCTTGCCATAGATTTTCAGCTAGATTTAAGTCAGAACTGCAACTCGGTCACTTGGGAACATTCACTGCCATCTTGGTAAGCAACTCCAGTGTAGATTTGGCCTTCTGTTATAGGTTATTGTCCTGCTGAAAGGGGAATTCATCTCGTTGTCTGGTAGAAAGCTGACTGAACCAGGTTTTCCTCTAGGATTTTGCCTTTGCTTAGCTCCATTCCATTTATTTTATATCCTGAAAAACTCTATAGTCCTTAACGGTTACAGGCATACCATAACATGATGCAGCCACCACTATGCTTCTAAATATGGAGAGTAATACTCTGTAATGTGTTGTATGCTTGGGGCAAATTTCAATAACGCCTTGTATTCCGGACAAAAAGTGAATTGCTTTGCCACATTTTTTGCAGTTTTACTTTAGTGCCTTGTTGTAGACTTGATGCATGTTCTGTACTTTACTATTTATATTTTTGACAACGTTTACTTCACTACATTCCTAAAGAAAATAATGTACCTTTTTACTCCATTTTCCCTGACACCCAAAATAACTTGTTACATTTTGAATGCTTAGCAGAACAGGAAATGGTCCAATTCATACACCAAATGGTCCAATACCCTGGTCATCTCTTCTGATCTGGCAGACTCACTAAACACACATGCCTCATTTGTAAATGATGTCTGAGTGTTAGTGTGTTCCTGGCTTTCCTTAAAAAAAAATTAGAAAAGTGTGCCGTCTAGTTTGCTTAATGTAAGGAATTTGAATACTTAAGTATAGTTTAGCAATTACGTTTACTTTTGATACTTAAGCATATTTAAAACAATACTTTTACTGAAGTGTATTTTACTGGGCGACTTTCACTTTTACTTGCCATTTTCTATTAAGGTATCTTTACTTTTACTCAAGTATGACAATTGGGTACTTTTTCCACCACTGAATGTTGTTGATCCGTCCTCAGTTTTCGATCACAGCCATTAAAGTCATTTTTAAAGTCACCATTGGCCTCATGGTGAAATCCCTGAGTGGTTTCCTTCCTCTCCGGCAACAGATTGGGAAGGACGCCTGTGTTTTTGTAGTGACTGGGTGAATTGATACACCATAGAAAGTGTAATTAATAACTTCACCATGCTCAGAGAGATATTCAATGAGTGTGGTTATATGCACACAATAATTAGATTGTCAGATAATATAATAGTATAGATAAAACGTGTACATGATTTCCCAGAACGATTTCCCAGAACGATTTCCCAGAACGATTTCCCAGAACAATTTCCCAGAACGATTTCCCAGAACGATTTCCCAGAACGATTTCCCAGAACGATTTCCCAGAACGATTTCCCAGAACGATTTCCCAGAACGATTTCCCAGAACGATTTCCCAGAACGATTTCCCAGAACGATTTCCCAGAACGATTTCCCAGAACGATTTCCCAGAACGATTTCCCAGAACGATTTCCCTAATAATCCTGTTTACATTGACACATCAGAAATCAGGCTACCTGATGGCAGAAAATCGGCAATCAAAATGAAATTTCTACCACATCGAACATGTTCATTTTGGGAAGCATATTTGATTCGGAGTTCGGACCTACACATTTTATATGTGAAAACTACTTTTAAAACGCATACATTCAGTTGTTCTGAAGACACTTCAGTCACACTGAAGAGGGATGCTCACTCGGCTGGCGCAAGCAGATCAAATACACTGCTGGAAAACCAAATAAGGTGTTTACATGTCCTAATAATTTGAAAGATTGCTCGGGTATTGTAATCGCCGTATGCTTACTTCGATTTTGACCTCACGCCAATTTAAGATCAGCAGAGTAAGTTGATTATATGAATATTGCATAATCTGCCTACTGCCATGCAGTTTAATATCGAATTATAGTATGTCTGCTTTTAAGATTTTTACTCCTCTACCAATCGATTCCCTTCTTTGCAAGGCATTGGAAAACCTCCCTGGTCTTCGTGGTTGAATCTTTTTGAAATTCACTGCTCGACTGAGGGACCTTGCATGTGTGGGGTACAGAGATCAGGTAGTCATTCAAAAGTATTGCACACAGTGAGTTTGACTTGTTAGGAAAATCTTTACTAATTTGTAAAAAAAAAATGTATCTAGAAACATAATTCCACTTTGACTTTATGTAGTAGTGTGTGTAGGCTAGTGACAAAACAGTACATTTTAATCAATTTTAAATTCAGGCTGTCACACAACAAATTTAAGGGGTCAAGGGGTGTGAATAATTTCTGAAGGCACTGAAGGTGATCTCTCTAGGAGCTGTTCCTTTGTCAGTATTGTGGAATAATTCCCAATGTTAAGGTAAGATTTGAATGGAGAAAGCTGATCTGAGAGCAGTGCTGCATTTTTTTTTCTCTCAATCCTATCAGTATCGACACTTTGAAAGTTCTCCCTACGTGGTGTTTTGGGAAACGTATGTGAGCTGTTTGGCCATTTTATAGGAACGATACATCGTTAAGACTACACGCGATGAAAAAAAAGCTGAAGTTCCATCGCTATCAGGAAACCGGTCCCTGGTCAGTATTCATGTGGCTGTAGTAAACCGGTAACTGGTTACCAGGGATGTATTCACTAACCAAGCTGAAGCAAACAAAATGACATAGGCAGGGACCTACCTGAAATTGGCTAATAGTTGCAGAATGTTTTTTCTGTTTGGAGTAAATGGTGTCTGACTAATGAATACAAGCCAGTATTGGCTGTGAATGTGGTTATCACTCATGCAGGAATGTTGTCCATCTCTTTCTCATTTCTCCTGTTTCACCATGAACTCTGAAGGCTGTTCCCACCGCCCGCTGTGTAAACAGATGCACACACAAATGCTTCATTTCTCCTATCTCCAATCACTCTCAAATACCGTACTGTCTGTCTTTTTTTCCTCTTTCAGACACTTTACTGCTGAACTTTCAATGAGCTTTATTGGCATGACAAGTTATCTTATATTGCCAAAGCAGAACCTATTAACTCAATGGCAATGAAATTATAACAAAGCTTGTGGTCAATATTCCCTATCGCCCTTGTCTCACTCTCACGCTGTGTATGTAATCCCATGTGACGCTTGCAACACCGGGGTTGTGGGTTCGATTCCCACCGGGGATCAGTATGAAAAATGTATGCACTCACTAGTGTAAGTCGCTTTGGATAAGAGCGTCTGCTAAGTGACAAAAATAGAAGGATATATTTACATCTCACGCTGTCTCTTTCTCTCTTTCTCGCTCTTTTCTCTCTCTATCTCATTCTGTCTCTCTCTAGCCGGTCCAGAGACCCAGTGCTCTGCTCAGCCCTGCGGTCATGTTCGGAACAAGAAAGACCTGGGACCTTGGCCACGCCCCCTGTCTGCAGGAGCTCTGGAAGAAAGACGTCTCATTGGATGGTAAGTGGATTCTGTAGGCCCACCCCATTGGGCAGCAAGGAAGTCCCTCTGTGACACAGGGGTGGGACTAAACCAGTGTGGCTGCATTTTTGGGATGACAAAGAGAGGGAGGGAGGGAATGGGAGAGGTGTGTGCTGCCTGTCTGACAGGACTCTTACTAAGAGGAGAGGAGTGTGTGACAGATTCCCATGAGCTGTGCCTCTCAGTGAAACTGGGAGGAACAGGAAATACTGGAGAAGAGAAGGAAATCTTGTATCTGACTGGAGAGGGGAAAGGAGGAGTGTATGCCGGGCTATCTGAGAAAGCGGTGAGGAGTGAGTGTGTGCCAGGCTTCTCTCTCTTTCTCTACCTCTCTCAGCTGAAGGAGTGCGTCTAGCAGGTACAGATCTTAAAGCTGATCCCCTTACAGCCACAGTTCAGGGGCCAGGAGTGCAAACACTGGACCTATTGTATGTGTCCGTGTGTGTCCAGCGGTCTGTGGGTGTGCGTTTCTCTGCGTTAATGCTCTTGCAGGACTGCTCAAGGTGACGATGGAGCCGCAGAACTGTGACTGTGCTAGTGCAGAAAAGCAAGCAAGAGAGTGACTGAGAAAGAAAGAGGCAGAGAGAAAGGGACAATGTTGCTAGCGGAGGGCAGAAGGTAGAGAATGAGAGAATGGTAGCGTTAACGTGTCCCGTTGTATAATACTTAACAATGTGTGTCCTAATGGTGTGTGTGTGTATTGTACGTTTGTCTGTACGTGTGTGACTCCGATGTTGGGATGTAATCTGCTGTGTCATCAGTTACTGAATGCATGCTGTTTTTTTCCCCCAGCCTTTACAGAGGTACGATTAAACCTGTGTGTTAAACTGATTTGCGCAGCGTGTACACACAATGTATTTGTGGACTGTGTGGGGGATACTTTAAGCACTACTTCGCTGAATAAGTGTATTTTTCTTGGTGTGTGTTTGCCTTAGTCTGTGATCCATTGTATGTATAAGGCGCTTTGTTCAGTTAAATTGCTCTTACGTGTGTATTAGGAAATAAACGTCTGTGTTTGAGTGTGTGTGTGTGTGTGTCAATACAGGTTCATATTGTAGGGTTGATTGTGTGTAGAATAGACCCAGTGCGGTAGTACAGTGATTGTCCTCAGGTTGATAAGACTGGGCCCCCATACGCACACACACACAAGCATACACACAGGTGAACAGGCCTGTATGGAGTTAATGTATCACCTGCTGGGGCCTGTGTTATCACACTGCTTATCTAGCTGTGCTCGTTTCCATGGTACTGTCTGTGCGAACCTTGGAAGGTCGGGGAGGGAAAATAGGGGAGAGAGGCCTAGAATCGCTCTTGGCTGAGGGGAGGGGAGAGGAGATGATAATGGTTAGTGGAGGGAGAGGGGGGAGAAAGGCAAGTGGGGATGTATAAATGGAGGTAGAGGGAGGGAATGAGAGATTGAGATAAGATGGAAAAGGGTAGAGGGACAAAGATCTATAGACTGTTTTCTGACTCAAGTGAATACAGGATCAGCTCTGCCACAGTGGATAAGAACATAATCAACCCATTAGGCTCAGGCTTGTTTGTGTACTGTGTTTAACTGTGAGTCTACAGTGTATGTTTGTGTTTCCAAACTTTGTTTGTCCCTCCCGTGTGTCTGTAGCGAGCTCTGTGGACTTTTTGATGAGTGATGGTGAGGAGGACTGCTCCTTCCTGTCTCTACCCGCAGCCGCTTTCCCACAACACACCGCTCTGACCACTACTGACCAATTAGAAACCAGCCAGCACAACCACGACCAACAGCTACTCATACAGGTGAGATGGCGCGCACACACACACACACACTAACTAGGTCAATGTGGCTAGCATATTGTTCATTTTAGTGGGTCTTTTTCCAACATGGCACTTGTTTGTCCTGGTTTCACTGGCTAAACTGGTGGGGGGGGGGGGGGGGTTCAGGTCAGTAAGAGCCCTGGGGAGTGAGACTCAGTCGATTTATCGATCAGGTTTTAATGGGCTTCTGACACACACCAGCCTAGCCTAATACACACACACAGCCTAGCTGTCGTTATCCTGTTACTCTGTATGTACTCTGCAGAACAGAGAATCCTGTGTCTGCATAGTATCCCTCTTGTAGTTTCATTTCATGTGTGTTTGGGATTGTGTTACTTTGTCTGCCTTTGGAAAAACACAGGGTAGAGCACACACTGTTACAACAACACACCTGTTGTCTGTTCTACATAGTATATTTCCATCAGAACGTTCCACAATGTTGTGCCCCACTGAACACAGCACAGAGGGGTCTACTACAAAGCAGGATCAATGAGTTAGCCAGCTAACTTGGATAAACAAACATAAATAAGTACTGATTTTCTGGTTCATTAGGAAAGATAAACTAATATGTTTTTGGCTGTTGGGTCAATCAGACATGCCTACTTCAAGCTTATTTTTCTGTACGATAAAAAGTTAACTCAGAATATTTAGCCAAGTTAGCTGGCTAAGTCATTGATCTTGCTTTGTAGTAGATCCCTCAGGTGTGGGTATTCTGCACTGTTCTACCCAACGCCTCATGACAGGCATCCTAATCTGCCCCTATGACAGTTGACAGCCCCAGTGCTGAGTCATAAAGCTCACATCAGCACCTCATAAAATGACATTGGTGCCTCATAGCGACAGGTCTTGCAGATTAAAGATGACTGTGCTGTCCGTTGCCTTTTGACGTGTGGCTTTTAACTGGACACGCGCGGAACTTACGCAAAAAGCAGTCTGTCTCTTCAACAAATCATTGCATTTCTTCCATATTCCATTCATCATTGTGCTGTTTCTCCTTCACCTCATCGGCCATTTCGCTTTTGTCTTCCTCCACTCCTCTACACCTTTCATTGTTGTACATCTTCCCATCCCTCTCTCCTCTCCCACATCCCGCTTTCATCCACAGAAGGTCACCTGGTCCTGTTCCTGGACATCTGCCTATGTAATGTCCTCATTCGCTCTCTCTACAGTCTCTAGTTAGATCTGTCTCGCTCTCTGTCGCTCTTTCAGTCTCTGTGTGTCTCTGTTAGAGGTCGACCAATTATGATTTTTCAACGCCGATACTGATTATTGGAGGACAAAAAAAGCCGATACCGATTAATTGGCCGATTTTAAAATAAATGTAAAAAATATATATATAAAAAAAAAAGTTTATAGAGATCGATATTTATATATATATATATAGAGATATTTAGTCTCAAATAACATGAATGATGAATGTTGAAAACAAACTAATTTCTATATGCAGGAAATCCTATTTTAATAATGGGCATGGTAAGAATTGACTACCAAAGTGCGAGTCATAATTGCTATGACACCTAGCAATCCTGAAAAGCGGTTCCTTCATTCATTTATTCCATAGGATATTTTTAGATTCACTTAACTTAAAATAAGGTCTGTGTTTCGTGTAGGCTTACACCACCTTGCCAATTTTATAACTGTGTAGATATCCATAGGACAAGGTAACTCTGAATATTTGCTAAATATAAGCAAAGATCATTCTTTTGTAGAGTGGATTTATGAAAATATTACCTTATCCTCGTGAGATTTACACGGGTATCAAAATGCAGGTGGTTTAAACCTGCACGAAACACAGACCTTATTTAAAGTAGATCAAGACATTCTCTATGGAAGACATGAACAGTAAAATAACGAAGGAACCCCTTTCAAGTTCAGCCGCAAGTTATTACAGGAATTATAACGTGTTGACTATTTCTCTCTAAACCATATACCTTTGACTATTACGAGCCTGCTGCTGCCTACCACCCCTCAGTCAGACTGCTCTATCAAATATCAAATCATAGACTTAACTATAATAAACACACAGAAATACGAGCCTTAGGTCAAATCCGGAAACTTATCACCTCGAAAACAAAACGTTTATTCCGTTCTGTATTTTATCACAAGGGTGGCATCCATGAGTCTAAATATTCCTGATACATTGCACAACCTTCATTGTTATGTCATAATTGCGTAACATTCTGGCAAATTAGTTTGCAAAGAGCCAGGTGGCCCAAACTGTTACCCTGACTCTGCGTGCAATGAACGCAAGAGGTGACACAATTTCACCTGGTTAATATTGCTTGCTAACCTGGATTTCTTTTAGCTAAATATGCAGGTTTAAAAATATATACTTGTGTTTTGATTTTAAGAAAGGCATTGATGTTTATGGTTAAGTACACATTGGTGCAACGATAGTCATTGATAGTTTTTTAATAAAATAAGTTTAATGCTAGCTAGTAATTTACCTTGGCTTACTGCATTCGCGTAACAGGCAGGCTCCTCGTGGAGTGCAATGTAATCAGGTGGTTAGAGCTTTGGACTAGTTAACTGAAAGGTTGTAAGATTGGACCCCCGAGCTGACAAGGTAAAAATCTGTCGTTCTGTCCCTGAACGAGGCAGAACGTTCCTAGGCTGGCATTGAAAATAAGAATGTGTTTTTAACTGACTTGCCTAGTTAATTAAATAAAGGTTTAACAAAACAAAATAGGCGCCCAAAAATACCTATTTCCGATTGTTATAAACTTGAAATCGGCCCTAATTAATTGGCCATTCCGATTAATCGGTCGACCTCTAGTCTCTGTATGTAGTAGTTTCTTAAGACTGATTTGTATGGCTGTAGGTGGTAGAATAGCAGTTTAATCTCTGCATCCGAGTCTAGTTGTATAGACCAGTGGTTTTCAAACCTCTTCTCTGGGACCCCATGCAGTTCCATGTATTTGATCTATTCCAGAACTAGTACACCTGATTGTAATCTTCAATTAATCATCAAACCCTTGATTAGGTGAATTACACCGGTCATTTTATTAGGTACACCCATCTAGTACCGTGTCGGACCAACCTTTGCCTCCAGAACAGCCTGAATTCTTCAGGGCATGGATTCTACAAGGTGTCAAATGTTCTACAGGGATGGCATCACACAGCTGCTGCAGATTGGACAGAGGTAGTCATGCTGTGAACGTCCCATGCCATCTCATCCCAAAGATACTATATTGGGTTTGGTCAGCAACAATGTTCAAATTGTGGCGTTCAATTGTTGCACAATTGGTATCAAGGGACCTAATGTGTGCCAGGAAGACATTCACCACACCAGAACACCACTGCCACCAGGCAGGATGGGTCCATGGACTCGTGCTGCCTACGCCAAATCTTGAATCTGCCATCAGCATGACACAACAGGAACTGGGATTCGTTGGACCAGGCTCTGTTTTTCCGCGACTCAATTGTCCAGTGTTGGTGATCACATGCCCACTGGAGCCGGTTCTTGTTTTTAGTGGATAGTCGTGGAACCCGGTGTGGTCGTCTGCTGCAATAGCCCATCCGTGACATGGATTGACGAGTTGTGTGTTCCCGAGATGCCGTTCTGCACACCACAGTTGTACTGCACAGTTATTTGTCTGTCTGTGGGCCCGTCTGTTAGCTTGCACGATTCTTGCCATTGTCCTCAGACTTCTCTCATCAACGAGCTGTTTTCGCCCACATGACTGCCGCTGACTGGATCCGGCGAGCCTGGGACCGATAATCATACCACACTCAAAGTCGCTTAGGTCACTCGTTTTTCCCATTCTAATGTTCAATCGAGCAGTAACTGGAGGCCTGTCTTGCTGCTTTATATATAGCAAGTCACAGCCACGTGACTCACTGTCTGTGGGAGCGATCCATTTTCGTAAACTGGGTGGTGTACTTAATAAACTGGCAGGTGAGTGCAGTTCAGGGCTATATAAAAAAAATTGAAATATCTTGGGGTCCCAGAGGAGATGTTTGAACCACTGGTGTAGGGGTATATCCATTTGAATTCAATCACTATTTGACAGCACCCCTTTTGATTTGAATGAAATCTACTGTTGTAGAAGTGCTCAGAAAGGGACTTTTTGGACCTGAATGCCAAAACATTCAAGAGATAAAGGTGCTCATAGTTGACCTATTTTGCATACCCCACCATACCATGAGACATCCATGTCTTCATCACTGGAAAATAAGATAACTGGTTGAGATTTATATCATTTACAAGCTTGCAAACAGGGTTGTCAAACTTAATTATTATTATTTTTTTGATACAACTTGTAATTTCTTTACTTTTTCAAGTCAATGATCTAAAAACACAAACTCAGATTTCCATAATCTAAGCCCATTTCCATAATCTAAGGTTTTTGTGTTGTGCCCGCCATCAGTTGAGACACACTTGAATAAGTTTACCCGTTTTTTGATAAAGGATGTTCAAGGTTTAAAATATGAAATGTTTTAAATGTATATATTTTCAAGAAATAATAGTTTGACATCACTGTTAAATAAGCTTTTAAATGATATAAAACTCAACCGGTTATCTTATTTTCCAGTGATGAAGACATGGATGTCTCATGGTGGGGTATGCAAAATTGGTCAACAGAGCACCTTTATCTCCTGAATGTTTTGACATTCAGGTCCAAAAAGTCCCTTTTTTGACCGCTTCTTCCAAACATGTCTAATAAATGTTGCTTAAATCAAAATGGATGCAGTCAAAAAGTGATTGAATTCAAATTTATTTTACATATACATATAGACTGACTGGATGGCTCAGTTTTGATCAGACCTGTGAACGTGGATGTAGTTATAAACTGACCAATCCTCCTTGACACATCCTTGTTCCCTTGGAAATGTGACGTCATTAACGACCTGTCTAGCTTCTAACCTGTGACCTTTGCCGTGTGCATGTGTCCAGACACTGCAGGAGAAAGTGTGCGAGTTCCAGGCGCGTCTGCGACGCGAGGAAGCTTCCCGGTGTCTGCAGCTGCAGAGACTGCAGCAGAGTCACGAACAGAGTCCGCAGGAGAAGACTAACGTCATACACACTCTACAAGAGGAGCTGTACACAGCCCTGCCCAACGGTGAGAGAGGAACGGGGAGATGGATGGATGGATGGAGGGAGGAAGAAAGAGGGAGGGAGAACCGTAATAGAGTATTTAGGAAGGAGATGTAAAAACAGGACTGAGTCGTGACTGATACGGCAGTAATTACTGTGAAGTGAATGACTCCGAATGGGTTGTGTCTTGTCAGGACGGTGTTCACAATGCTGACACAAACCAGCCTGTCAGCAAGAAGAGAGCTGTGTGTCACGGCTGTGACCGACTGTCAACACGCATTATCCAATACTGTGGGGCTGGATGGCGTGTGTGTCTGTTTTTAAATTCTGTGGGTGCGTGTATATGTGTTATCACTGTCTGTGTGTGTGTGTGTGTTGCAGGTGTTCGGGCAGTGCAGAGGCTGGGTGAGCCACAGGAGCATCAGCAGCACAGCAACCGTCTCATTCAGGAAGGAGAGCAGCTCATCGCAGCGCTGCGCACACAGGTGGGGGAGCTGGAGGAGAAGCTACTAGACCAGAACCAGGAGGTGGAGAGACTGCGCTCGGAGCTGGTGAGTAGAATAGAGAGAGGGAAATGGGAGGAGAAAGACTGGTGAGGAGGAAACTAAAGGGAGAATGAGGGCAGATCCCAGCTGGCCTACATTCTTGGGAAGCTTGGGAAAGACGAGCTCAAGATAACTGGCACCTTTACTTTCAGGTGTAAGATTGCACCGTGACACACTTCTGCTTCACAGGCATTCTAAGGTGTTGCATGTGAGTGAGTGTGTGTAAGAGGGGGAGGTGAGGGAGAGGGGGCAATTGCAATGTTATGTACGTGAATGTGTTCTTTTTGTTTCACTGTCTCCTGATGTTTGTGTCCGGGGGGCAGATAATGAACAATAGTCAGAGGGAAAAGTGCTTGTGCATTGCTGTGTGTGTGTGTGTGAATGTGTGTTAATTCCTTCCTGTGTATATTGATATCCCTCTGTGGTGCCTTTGAGTGTGATACTGACATGTGCCTGTTCCTTCTGTCCTGTAGGGGGCGACCGACCTGGAGAAGCACCTGGAGCTGCTGGTGGTCGAGAACGAGCGGCTGAAGCAGGAGCTGAAGGCATGCAAGACCTCACTGCTCCAGGAGCCTCCTCCACCGGCCTGCACAACCACTGACTGCCCCCACAGCCAGGTATGGGTGTGGCATGGGCAAGTCAAGTGAGGGTAGAGGCTGTAAAAAACATGTTTTTTTTATGTGTCTATTATAGCTCTGTGTGTGTAGGATACGGAAGCCCTGTTTGGAAAGGTATCTCGTTAGAAGAGCGAGAAGAGGCTGTGTTATAAGCATGTGTGGTGGATTATGTGTTATATAGGATGCGGAGGCCCTGCGTGAAGCGGTGTCTCGCTGGGAGAGCCAGGCCAGACCGAGGCAGAAGAGGCTGGCTGAATTGGAGCAGCAGGTCCTGGAGAAGGCCAGCAGGGTGGAGACGCTCAGCCGACAGCTGGAGGAGTCCAAGCGCCACGCGGAGGAGATGCAGAGGCAACTGGAGGAGTCTAAGTGTCAGCAGGGGGAGGTGGAGCAGCAGCTGAGTGTGCGGCTCAGAGATTGTGAGGAGGAGCTGGCCAGACAGGCCACCCGGCCCCATCAGGTCAAGGTGAGGAATTGGAAAAACTGTCCCATTTCAAAAACAACCCCTTGCTAGCTCCTATGTTACTTAATGGTCCCTCATAGATCTGAAATGATAGGATGGGTACGTTATATGTTGGTAGCTTACCACCTATCCAATGTTTTTGAGTTATGTGAATGACTGGGATGTTACGAGAGCATTTGCTGCTGAATTGTGTTCCCTGAGGATCTTACGATCTCGCTCTCCTGCTCCCCACCTTTCTCTCTCTTCTCCTACCCTATCTATCTCGCTCTCTATTCTCTCTCTGTCCAGTATGTGACTGAGATAGTGGAGGTGGAGTCGTCAGAGTCTCAGCAGGCCGTAGCCGAGGCCCAGGCCAAGAGCGTCGCCCTGCAGGAGCAGCTATCACTGCAGAGACAGCTGCTCCGAGAGCTGGAGACACAGTTGCACGATTCCCAGAGGACCAGCACCCAGCTCCGAGCTCAGGTACACACATAAGGAGATGCACATGTACACAGATGCGCACACACACACAACCATCTAACAACACACACATACTACTGTCACACACGCATAACCCTCTGTGCCCCTTCCTAATCCCATTGGCTCCTTAACCAGTTGGTCTTTGTTATTTCTGAAGTTTTCCTCGTTCCTCCCCCTGGTACCAGCATTGGTACAATCCAACTCACCCCCCTTGTAGTAGATTGTGGCGGTACGGTCCTTCACAAAAACACCCTTCCCTCCCAGTAGAGGTGAATGGTTCAACCCTCGTCCAATCCCCTCTCCTCCCCTGTAGTGGCATGGGCCGTGTTAACCCCTCTCTCTTCGCTTACGTTTGGTTCCAGCTGCGTGCGGACCGTGGCCGTATCTGCGGCCTGCTCTCCAAGGCCGTCGGAAGGGGCAATGGCGCGGTCATTTGCAGGTTGTCTAAGGTTGGCCCCCTTTGATAGGCACATTAGGCCCCTCATAGTGCTTCCTGTTTTCTCACTACATCACTTCCTGTGTCTCAGGTACCCTGCTCCCCAAACTCTGCCCATCTGTGTGGTTTCAACCCCTACCAAAAACCTGTGTGCTCTAGTGACATGCATAAACTGTACCCTAAATCTCTGAGGGTCCTCCAGTCTTGTATTGTGGGTGCAGTGTGTGGTTTTGGATGAGCTTTTAGCTGTAATGATGGTTCACAACCCGTTATGAACCCATTAATATATCCTGTAGCTGAGAAGCAGCAAACCCGATAGTTTTTGCTGGGAGCTAACTTTTAATTACCTCCATGGGTTAGTTATAGGCTTCAGATCTTAACGAAGATGTTAAGGGGCATTTGAAGCCTTTAGTTCAAATGTCCTGGTAGCTATTAGATCTGAGTTCCAGTGCTGTGTTAGCTTTTATGCTAGATTTTTAGCTCTTAACTCCAGGTAGACCACCAAACATGCTCCAGTCCCCCGCCTAGACCAGTATGGTGTGCTGGTACTGTCTCAAGACCTACTCCAATCCTCATGTCCAACCCTCTCTAACCTCTCTCTCTTTGTCCCCTGTAGATCCTGGTGTACGAGGGGGAGATGGAGCGGGCCCAGGGCCAGTTAGAGGCTGAAATGCAGAACCTGGAGGAGGAGAAGAACAGGGTGATAGAGGAGGCCTTCATCAGGGCCGAAAGCGAGATGAAGGCCGTGCATGAGAACCTGGCAGGTAAGCCGAAAGTTTAGGACTTTTATGTTTATGTACTTTTTGCATTTGCGCGTATGCACATTGTTGTCTCGGGCAGTATTCATTAGGGCACACTGCGAAACATTTTTCACTTCAGGTTTTATTCAATTTTGTTGTCCTTCCTAATGAATATTACCCAGGAATGTTTGTGTGCTCTGTTTTTTGTCGTTATTCACTGATGTAACAAAATGCGTGCGTGTCCCTCCCTGTCCCCAGGGGTGCGTATGAACCTGTTGACCCTGCAGCCAGCCCTGCGTACTCTCACCTGTGACTACAACTGTCTGAAGAGACAGGTTCAGGACTTCCCCTTCATGCTGGAGAAGGCCATCACCGAGGCCAAGCAGGAGATCTGCCAGGTGATAGGCGAGGTGAGCAGTGCCAACCAAGAGCTGCTGAGGAAGTACAAGAGAGAGATGAACCTGAGGAAGAAGTGTCACAACGAGTTGGTGCGCATCAAAGGTACGAGCCCTTGACCGTGCATTCTGAGAGGTGTGTGTGTGTGTGTGTGTGTGTGATATCAGCCGTTCATACTAGCTAGTGTATAGTGTGTACATCCAGTAGATTCGCTAGTTTTGCTAGCACAGACTGGAATGTGTTCCGAGATTCATCCAATGGCGTTGAGGTGTATACCATCTCAGTCATCGGCTTTATCAGTAAGTGCATTGACGCTCCCCACAGTGACCGTACGTACATATCCCAACCAGAAGCCATGGATTACAGGCAACATCCACATCGAGCTAAAGGCTAGAGCTGCCGCTTTCAATTAGCGGGACACCAATCCGGACACTTATTAGAAATCCCGCTACGCCCTCAGACGAACCATCAAATAGGCAAAGCGTCAATACAGGATGAAGATTGAATCCTACTACATCGGTTGTGAGGCTCCTCGGATATGGCAAGGCTTGAAGACTGCGGACTACAAAGGCAAACCCAGCCACGAGCTGCCCAGTGACGCGAGCCTACCAGACGAGCTAAATGCCTTTTTATGCTCGCTTCAAGGAAAGCAACACTGAAGCATACATGAGAGCACCAGCTGTTCTGGACGACTGTGATCACGCTCTCCGTAGCCGATGTGAGCAAGACCTTTAAACAGGTCAACATTCACAAAGCTGCTGGGCCAGACGGATTACCATGACGGGTACTCTGAGCATGCGCTGACCAACTGGCAAGTGTGTTCACTGACATTTTCAACCTCTTCTTGACTGAGTCTGTAATACCTACATGTTTCAAGCAAACCACCATAGTCCCTGTGCCCAAGAACACTAAGGTAACCTGCCTAAATGGCTACTGACCCGTAGCACTCACATCTGTAGCCATGAAGTGCTTTGAAAGGCTGGTCATGACTCACATCAACACCATTATCCCAGAAACCCTAGTCCCACACCAATGGTCCAAGCAAACCAAGACAGTCGTGAAGATAACACGACAAAACCTATTCCCCCTCAGGAGACTGAAAAGATGTGACATGGGTACTCAGATCCTCAAAAGGTTCTACAGCTGCACCATCGAGAGCATCCTGACCGGTTGCATCACTGCCTGGCATGGCAACTGCTCGGCATCTTACCGTAAGGGTCTACAGAAGGTAGTGGGTAGGCCCAGTACATCACTGGGGCCAAGCTTCCTGCCAACCAGGACCTATATACTAGGCAGTGTCAGAGGAAAGACCAAAAAAGTGTTAGACTCCCATCACCCAAGTCATAGACTGTTCTCTCTACCGCACGGCAAGCGGTACTGGAGCACCAAGTCTCGGACCAAAAGGCTTAACAGCTTCTACCCCCAAGCCATAAGACTGCTGAACAATTAATCAAATGGCCACCCGGACTATTTACATTGACACCCCCACCCATTTGATTTTACACTGGTGCTACTCACTGTTTATTATCTGCATAGGCAGTTTACCCCTACCTACATGTACAAATTACCTCTACTAACCCCAGACTGTACCCCAGCACATTGACTCGGTACTGGTACCCCCTGTATATAGTCTCGTTATTGTTATTTTAGTGTTACTTTTTATTTAATTTTTTACTTTAGTTTATTTGGTAAAAAATGTTTTAACTCTTCTTGATCTGCACTGTTGGTTAAGGGCTTGTAAGTAAGCATTTCACAGTAAGGTTGTATTCGGTGCATGTGACAGAGCTTGATTTGATTCCACAGGTGCATCTGAGTATAGAACAGATCAATTCTGTTCAAAAGCAGTGGATCTTTTAATGTGTTGTCCCTAAACAGTATTGTAATGCCTCTCTCCTCTGCCTTCACTTCCCAGGTAACATCAGGGTGTTCTGTCGGGTGCGGCCGGTGTGCCGGGGGGAGCATGATTCTGCCGAAAACATGGTCAGCTTTGACCCAGACGACGATGCCCTTCTCTATCTTTCCAACAAGGTCAAACTGATGACCTTTGAACTGGACAAGGTGTTCCACCCTCAGGCCACACAGGAAGAGGTCAGTAAAACATCATGACTTGGAGTACATCTCAATAGTCTGAAGTGGCTTCCTTGCCTTCGTCTTTACTCATCTGAAAACGTAACCACAGGTAAAAGCAACATAAGACGTTTCTCATCAGCACAGATGAAGGAAATGACATGAGAGGAAGCCCCTTTTTTTTAAGTTGAGATATACCAAAAGGATGTTGCTGTCTCTATATATATTCTAATGGTTTACTGTCACCAATCACAACGCCTGTCATCCTAACGGTCCCTCTGATTGGCTAACCAGGTGTTCCAGGAGGTCCAGTCCCTGGTGACGTCCTGTATTGATGGCTTTAACGTGTGCATCTTCGCCTACGGACAGACTGGCTCAGGAAAGACCTACACCATGGAGGTATTCGCTGCTAATACACACACACTTACTTTCACTCTCTCTCCTTCTCTCTCATACCACAGGAGATAAATGAAGAGATGTGTTGTAGTGGTTGTTAATAGCAAATGTCTTGTCTGTCCTTTTTTCTTTAGGGTGTGGCCAAGGACCCGGGCATTAACCAAAGGGCTCTCAGACTGCTGTTCTCTGAGGTGACTGAGAAAGCGCCCGACTGGGACTTCAAGATCACTGTTAGCATGGTGGAGATCTACAATGAGACCCTACGGTGAGAGGACACACACACGCACACGCACGCATCAGTAGAAGGTCAGACCGGGTGAGTAGGTTTGGATTTGAGTGCAGGTGCGGCCTTGCCTCAAAGGTTACACAATGACAGAGGGGAAGCAAAGGGGTCACGTAGTTACAATACGTACCTTTATGAGAAGGCTTTTTTTTTTTTTGATCACGGCTGAAGCGTTATTTCATTGTGATTTAGACCTAAGCTGTCTTTGACACAGTTCCTGTGTGCATCTGTGTAAGCAATTTGAGTGCATGGGGCCAGCAGTTATATAAGAGTGGATTATATTTAACGTCCTTGGTTCATCTGTTGAACACGAGCTCCTCTCCACCCTCCCTCTATTCCCTTCCTCCCTCTTTTTCTCCCTCTATCTCCTTCCTCTGTCTATCTCACCGTCTCGTCATCTCTGAACATCTGTGTGTCCTTTCTGCCAAAGCGTGACAGCAGAACTCGCCACGAGAAGAGAATTGGAGGGGTGGAATGTCACAACACATGAGAGAAGCCGTTTTGGCCCCACTTAGTTGGAGAGTTGGCTACAGATTATCTTGATAGATACATAGATCGTTTTTGTTAATTTGAGCTATCTAGTTATCCATCTATCTCTCTGTCTGCCGAATGTTGTTGGGGGATATCATAGGAAATGACACCATACACCTAAAGTAGTGCCGTATGGGTATCATTTTAAGACCGTCCTTTTTATTTGAGTGGGAACCATCTTGGTGACCATGTGTTGCTGTTTCCTGTAGGAACCTTTTGGGGGACATCCAGGGTGAGAAGCTGGACATCAAGATGAACCCGGACGGTAGCGGTCAGCTCTATGTGCCAGGCCTCACGGAGTTCACTGTCCAGAGCCCTGAGGACATCAACAGGGTGAGGCCACCATTCTACTACTGCCACTTATACTATGCCTGCCACAGGACGTTGGGTTAGTGAGGTAGCTTTGTGCTCTGATCTGCAATCAATGAATCACATTTTGTTTATATGGTGTTACTTACCAATCACAAAGTGCCAAATGGTATTCCTTAACGAAACCCTAAAACAATACATTTCCATCAGTACTGTTTTCCAATTAAATAGAGGTTTAGAGTAAGATGAACTTGGGCGTTGTTTACAATCATGTGTCAGTTAATAAGATGGCTCCCACGGTTCTTCAGGCCTGAGACTGAGCTCTTGTTTTCTCATCCTGAAATGTCTGTCAGAGCTCTTGTGTTCCCTGAACAAGTGGAATGTGCCAAAGCCTGGATTTGTCTCTAGTCTACAGATTAGTTTGTGTGTTAATGATTGAAATCTGGTCCTGTGTGTGTTCTGCCATGTGCCTGTGCGGATGAAGGAGCAGTTATTCACTTCCAATGACCTTTGACCTCTAACCCCTGGCCTGTGCCCTCTGTGTAGGTGTTTGAGCTAGGTCACATGAACAGGGCCACAGCCTGCACCAATCTGAACGAACACAGCTCCCGCTCTCACGCCCTCCTCATCATCACCGTAGCAGGCGTCAACTCCTCCACTGGGCACCGCACGCAAGGTACACACAATTCCTGTACCGGACAAGGTACACAGACAGACACACACACTAATTCGGGATTTTATCTCTGTACACCCTCTACTAGGTAAGCTGAACCTGGTTGACCTGGCTGGCTCAGAGCGAATTGCTAAATCTGGGGCAGAGGGCAGCCGTCTGCGAGAGGCCCAGTGCATCAACAAGTCCCTCTCGGCCCTTGGTGATGTCATCAATGCGCTACGGAGCCGACACTCCCACGTGCCCTTCAGGAACTCCCGGCTCACCTACCTGCTGTCTGACTCACTGAGCGGGGACAGCAAGACCCTGATGATGGTGCAGGTGAGAGAGGGGTAGAGGAGGGAGAGGGGTGGGTGGTAAGGGGTTTCAAATTAAATTGGATATTAGCCTATGATAAAAATGATCAATGCTTGAAGCCGTCAATGTTGGACTTCAGGCTAATATCAGAAGGTATTTTCTCTAGGTGTCTCCCCTGGTCAGTAACATGAGTGAGTCGGTGTGCTCTCTGAAGTTTGCCCAGCGGGTACGGACCATCGAGCTGGGCAATGCCACCAGGAGACAGTGGGAGAATTCCTCCACCTCCTCCTCGCCCACCCACGACAGCGTGGAGGTAACCTACACACACACACACACGCACCCTGGAGAGAGTGAGGGACGCACTCACACATGAAATCTCACACACGTGCTAGGTCAGCCCAGGCCTTACGTCAAACCTTCCCCAGATCACTGAGCCAAATCTGGGGCATCAGCTTTCATTCTGTCCCTCTGCCCTTAATGATCCAGGTCGGGAAACCCACTGTCTTGCAAAGAAGATCTAGTAGGCTCAGGATGTTTGAAAAGGTTATCTCCAAAAAGCCTCTGGGTAGTTTGATTTTATTTGCTCAAGTCATGACACCCACCATCTGATTGTTCTGAAATTGTTTCTGTTAGAAACTGATAAGAGTAGCATTTCTGCAACATTATTTTGTTGAAATATCAATTGAAATCTGAAAAATTAAGGTAATTGATTGCACCCAAATTGGCCGTATACATCTTTAGGATTCTTATAATATTCAATAAATATAGTACCTAACATCCGATTTAGACCAAACTCTTTTTCTAACAATGAGTATGAGGAATCCAAATAAATGGCCAAAAGCCACCTAACGCCCAATCCCAACCCAACAATGAGTATACAGTATCAAGTCTGTTTGACAAGTAGTATTGAGCTGTGGCTCGTGTATTGTTTGTTCATCCTTCAGCCCTCATTTAAGTTTTTAGGTATATGTCCCATTCTACATCTTCATATTACCAGGTTCTAACCACTAAATGGTGCAGAGATTTTACACATTCAGGAAAGGTGATGAAAATGGTCTCTATTATGGACCATTCCTGATGACCCCTTAGTTATGATTAGTTATGCACTTTGTTAATTTAGGAGATCATTTCAACAGATTCCCATTCAAACACACTGCTTTCATCAGATGAAAACTCCCTGAGTTAATGCCAGACAGAGCCTGCACTCAAATGCATAATAGATGCATCCAGTCTGGGTTCGAGAAGTGTTTACACCTGAATAGAGCGTTTCAGCAAGACATGACACCCACCATGTCAGATTGTTCTGACACCATCTAGTGGTCAGAACATGGTAATGTCAGGTGTTAGCATAATTTTATTTTCATTAAAATGTCACCAGAACTGAGCTTCAGTCCTTCTACATACAAATTATCCCAGGGAGTACCCCAAACCCACTAAGCAAGGGGACTGGAACTGGTCAAGCTCACATGTAAATGATCCTCTTTCCCTAAAAGCATCATAGTCATGACTTTCTTACATGAAATGGGAGGTTAACTTGGCCCCAGACAATCAATCTAAGATCAACTTAAGTTTCAGTCTGATGAGGGCGAAACCGAAGCAGAGAAACAATCGTAATCCAGTTAGACAGACAGGATCCTTAGCGGAATGGGGTTGAATGGGGATCTTGAACTTTGGTATTGATATTTCTATAATTGAACTTTGACATTTCTGCAGCTGGACTCTCCCCCGGTGACTCCCGTGCCCCTCCCCATCTCTCGGGCCAGCAGTGCCGGCTCCACCCTCTCTGCCTCCTCCAAAACCCCCACCACACGACGGAGGTCTCAGTCCCAGCTCTCTACAGGTAAATGTGTACACACACACACACACACCCCTCCCTCCCTTAGTCCCAACAGGTACACATGCCTCTCTTGAAATGTCCTATGTCACCAAGAACTCTGGGACCCATCAATATACAACACTAACATGTACACACACCACCTTATGCCATCATTATTGGGATGATACAAAATATACACAAACAAAGTGAACTCTGAATCCGTTCACTCCTGTGTCCTGATCCTCTGGTCTGATTGGTTGGTTTGCAGACAGGCTGTTAGGCAGATCCATCCCATTGGTGGGGGACGGTGGGCAGGTAGGTGGGGTTTATGCTGATTGGTCGCTTGGCATGAAAAGTAAATGCTCAGCATGGCATGGTGCCCAGTGCCCACCCATGTCACCTGGTTAATGCCCACCTATCTAACACACCCCACCTCTAACCCCAGGAAACTGTTTGTGTGGGTCTTGACTCTTGCCCCTCTGTCTATGTGAGAGACTGCAAGCTTTGTTTCTCTATCTGCAGATCCATGTGTGTGTGGGTGAAGGTGTCCGTACACGTCTGTGACTCTCTGACTTCTGGCTGTCTGTGACTGACGGTCTGTCTGACTGTCTGAATGCAATTCTTATCTATGTGATCTGTATATTGTATGATGTGAGGGTGTTTATATGTTTTTGTCTATATGGATTTGGTGTGTGTGAGTGGAATCTGTGGATACATCCTCTTCCTTTCCCCCATCTGTGCTGCTCTCTGGCTGGGTTGTAGTGAGCCGTTATTAACACAGGGACACCACTCCCCACTATTCACAGTTTCCTAAACCTATTACTCTGCCCCTACAGGACGACTGAAACTGTCTGTCTGAAGGCTCCAATGGATTCAGAATGAAACCGGACCTTGATCCAGTCAGCCATTGGGCCATCTGAACAGGAGGGTGTTAACCAGCACCTTGACCCACCAATAGAAAGTCTCTGCCTTGGGAACAACTTATCCACTATCAGCCCTGTCCCCTTCTGCTGATCTCACTCAGCCAATGGGTGAGAGCAACTGGACTAGGCAAATTATCAGATCTGACCGATCGAACGGTGACATTTTAATTTGAAGAGCAGAGGGGTAAAGAGGGGGATATGAACTTTGACCCTCATGGATGGCCGCCTCATGCTGCGTACTGAGACTCAGTCCCAATGCTCTAAAATTTCTTCATTACCACTGATAGCTGAAAGGAATCGATAGGTGTTCATTTTAGCCAGGACTGTTGTACAGCCCCCCCATATCTTAACTATGTGCCCTCGTCTATACCCCTGAAGGAACACAACACACCAGACTTCCACACCTGACTAGGGGCCAAATGGGAGGAGCACCTGAGAGTAACACAGGCCCGTGTCCTAAAAACAACTCTCATAAAGAAACCCTTTACCCCTCACAGCCCAGAACAACTTCACCCCACCTTTCACTCCTTTCCCTTTGACCCTTAAACTGAGCCTGTGATCTATTCTCCCATTGGCCAATGGACTTCCTCAAAATAATGCCGCACCCACACCCCTAGTGCTAACTAGTCCCATCATCCACTAACAGTATAGCCCTTCTAATCACAGTATTTCTGGGTAAAAATGCACTTTAAACAAGGCTGTTACCTTCTTGATGTGTTTTATAACAATGCTCCAGTTATGGATTATGATAATATGCATATACAGTACATATGTGTGTTTTGAGATGTTTTTAATCCCTTAAATCTCCTTTGGTTGTTTTTTTTAACGAGGATTCCATCCTGGTCTCCTTCTACACTTTCTCCCCCTCATCCAATCAGGGTACTCCACAGATATGTTACTGTGGAGTACCCAATAAGACGCAAGCAATAGAGATGTGAGTGCAGAGAGAGGTTAACTTCCTGTGTAGCCGTTTGTGTTTTAGATTTCTCCAGGGCAATACAGAGCTGCCTCAGAACTGCATGGAAACGTTCATGTTGTCGTGTTTCTTGTACCGAGCGAATAAAGCTAGACCGACTCAAACTCCCTGACAGACAGGAAATGCCATTCCTGTTATTGGATGCTGCCGGTTGGAGTTGCCCAGAGGCACATTTCTAGGATCAGATTATTCAATAGGGACACAACACAACTGACCCTAGATCTGCATCCAGGACAGCCTTATCCTACTCCCTATGGCTGACCACAAGCAGCAAATGACAACGGATCGCCTCACGGAGCAGACACATGTAGCTACAGAAATTGCTGCCCCTGCGGGAGTGATTAAGCTTGTGAACTGTTTTTCAAAATGTATCCAGTGTAAATAGGAATGCTTAGTACACTTGATCAGCTGATCGATCAATACATATCGGCTGTGCTTCTTCAATGTTAAACCAATGTTCCCTTCATGTCCAAGGAACATTGAGGACACGCTGCATCATGTTGGTTGTTGATGGGTATCTTTGCTTGCTTTTGTCTTTGTTGTAGCTGCCGTAGGTTTCTACAGTCTTGTTTTTGTACACCCTTTTTAATAAACACTCGATACCAAATGGAACTCAAGGCTTCTTATGCTGTTTCTATAGAGCTCTGAGAGCACAGGACTCTTAACAAATGTTTGTTGAAATATATAACCACATCTTTCATCACCATTTACTAAACGGTAGGTTGTACTACACCTACTCGGAGACAATGCTCTTTGACCAACTGGTTCAGGATGGTTGCAGCCATAGCGTTGCATAAAGCAGGAGTTCCTGAACTTTTCCACTAGGGCCCCTCCCCCTTCCAGCATTGGGGAACATCCCAAGCAGTCACCATGTCTTTCTATGGGCACAAGCACTTCACAACCCTCTTGTTGGCTTTGAGAATTTTGCAGGTTTAAAGCTTCTTTCGTGCATTGCTACATATTCATGGGGTGCAAAGAAAATGTTGGTTTTAAAGTGTATTGTCTTGCAATTCTATACATTTTGCCATGTCTGTGTATTCATGACAAAATTACAATCTATGGGCTTAACCTAAATAAAGTTACCTTAGAGCTATTCAGAAATGTCAGCTAAAGTATGTGGCAGGTAATCCAGCAACTGAGGTCGCTGGTTCGAGTTCCCGAGCAAGGATTAATTGCTCTGGATAAATGTCTGCAATGACTAACATGGGAAGTGCATCATTCCTCTTTTCAATTTTGAAATTGCACCTTGTGCATTCTACTATTACATCTTTCAAGAGGAAGTTTAAAACTGGACAGTTCTCGCAGAATCTTTTGTATGGAGTCCAATTTGGTTAACAAAAAGATGTAATGGCTTATTTGATCAAATAGTTGTTTCATACTGAGATTGTTACAGGTGTACTGATAAGGACATGTGACATTTCTCTTAATACTAACCTTAGAACCAAAAAGCCATTTGACTGGAAACCGTTGTTCACATGCATCTGATCTTGCCTCTTTCTGGATAAAAATGGAGATGGCCATGTGCTCAAAATTGCAACTGATTCTACAAGAAACCTTAAACATGGCCTTGTCCTTAATTTTGGACATCTGTAGCACCTTCCCAACCAGAACAGTGCTGCTCTCTGTTGGAGTGGAATTACACACATCTTAACAAGTGTTCTTTCAATTCCAGAAACATGCCTACAACTAGACTCCATTCTTTATTTGAAAAACATGTTATTTTAGTGTTAACTACTTTCAAAGAGTGCATCTAGGGTTGACATCTCAGGTACAGAATGTAGAAAATTTCAATAGAAATCAGGCCGGGTTTCAATCGGATCGTAGGTTATAGGCATTACGGCTTTTAAAGGCGATTTCTGATTGAGCTGAAATGTGCAGCTTTTACTGTGAGTAGGATTTCCTTGAACATTACCTTTAAAAGCCGCAATGCCTATAACCTACGATCGGATTGAAACCTGGCCCTAGTCAGGTCTGTGGAATTAAAGTGTGTGTGCTCGGCAAGTCAAGGTTACAGAGGACATAATTACTCATACACAGACAAATACAGAATCATAAGTGCCCCGTGTTTAAATAGAGCTACGCCCTGAAAACACACCTACACAGTGATCTCTAACATGGACTCCTTCTGGATACACAGGACTCATATCCCACCCTGTCTCTGACTCCATTGCTTCAGTCCATCCACAAGCAGTGTGAATCTGTGATTGTCCCTGGATTTACCACTCGGGTGGATGAGAGAATGCGGCCGTCAGTCAGACTTGAGTCCTCACAGCAGTGCTCAGCCATTTGGGGTCTGTGCGTCTCCAGTTGCATAGTCGACTGTCAGTAGTCCAGTGGGGCCATGAGCAGCTGCAGCTCTTTGAAGGCGCTGCCGTGGCGCCCCACCTGGTCGGCCTTGTTCTTCACCACGTTGCTGAGGTTCTTCAGCTGCTTGTAGCATGCCTTGCACTTCTGGTGGCTGGGCTCAAACACAAAAAAAAACAACTCACAGTATGCAATGGAAATGGCCTGCCTCACTGTATCGGAGTCTTTCTGCAAGCAATATTGGATGAATTACAGAGCTAGAACCCTTAAGAACAATGGTTCTTTAGTGATGGGCTGCCATAGTGTCACTCTCCAGGAACAGGATTAGTGACCATTGCATTAATGCACACTTCAGATAGATGGTTTAGGTTTCCAAAATGGGGCCTAAACTCACCGTTCCTCCCGTGTTATATCCACTCCAACAGAGGGGGGCGCTGTCAGCGTGTCTGAGATGAGAGGCCAGAAACGCTTCAGGATCAGCTTCAGAGAGGTGCAACCCGTCTGCACGTAACTGACCACACGGGGAGAGACGATGGGTCAACACATTTATACCCAAACATGGATTTGTTATCACTTTCATTTCTGCTGTCTCACCTCTCATACTTGCTTTGCAGCAGCTCTTCAATCTGGGGCAGGATAGAGGTACACAGGTCCAGTTTCCATAGAGACCTGGGGGGGGTACCAAGAGTGACCAGTGAAAGTATATGTGTGGCCTCCTTAGCTAAATAAGATCTGTAGTCTTGTTGTGCGCACGCGTTTCAACATCCACTCACGGTTTGAGGTTAACAATGTTGAGGATGTCCACGACGATAGAGAGATCCTTCATCGAGACGGCCGAGTCCAAGGAGGTCTGAAGACAAAAGCAGCAACCACAAACAAACACTTAGAGGCAGCTAGTAACGTCTCTCCATACTTCATGGCCACAAACAGCTAATCAGTCAAGGATGTTGTCTCGAGTTTAACATTGAAAGTCAAGTCATTATTTATTTCAAGTGATGTCAGCGCGGTCTGTTAAGCGCCATACCTTAACGTCCCCGCTGCCCCACACAGCTCTGATGGTGTCCAGGTTCTTGTGTCGGCTGGTGAGCATCACACACATGGTGTCATGGCCCTTTCTGATCTGGGCCAGAGCCTCGTCATCACCCAGCACACTGGGCCGGTTGTTGCGAGCAGGCTAGGACAGAGATACGCAAATGTATATAACCTGGTAAATACACACACCTGTTCGATCACACCCTAAACCTACATACATTTAGGGGTCAATTCCATTTCTATGCGCATGTGTTTAAAAAATATTTAAGAAGCTGACCATCTTGTTTTTGTAATTGTTTTATGCGTACACAATGTAATTAGGTGATTGGAGCATTTGAGTGAATTTGAAAACTATACCACTATGGTAGGTTTAATGTTGAGCTGATATGCATTAAATTACTATTTGTGTTCCATTTCATTCTATGCCCAGTTTATCTTATGGGGCTTGTGGTAGAGACAAAGTCTGAAGTTAAAGACAGTGGAGATGTCAGAGGCTAATAATAGGAGAACTATACTATTCCACTGGCGCCGGCAGCATCATCCAAGTGGGTGCTACTTGTTGGCAGTGAAGGAGTAGCTAGCTAGCTGCCTTTCTACCTACACCCTGACCCAATATTCCCCCGCTGACCGTGACCGTCATGCTGCTCCATCCCTGTGACCGTGATTCTGCCTCCCACCACTCAGTGCTACCAAAAGTAGCTGCTTCAGTTCCCATGCCGACTTCCTGACTTTGCTTCAGTAATTATTCTGGCTACTTGTATGTGTATTGTATTAATACATTGCATGCTTATCGATTTCAGTTTTGTATTGAAGGCTATACGAGTGTAATAAAAACATTAACTTATATACTAAATTCCAATGACATGACAATTCTAGATGGCAAACAATATTTTAATTTCATGACCTCACAAACAAATCTGCTGCTTTGAAACTGTTCCATGGCGATTCTAAACCATAAGAATACATTTGAATGTATAGCAATCTTTGGTTTTGGTGGCAACTTGTTTGTTTTGGTGGCAATTTGTTCCTAATTGACTTGTAATAGTTAAATAAATACATTCAAAATTCAAAAGACAACACGTGCGACCAGCATCTGCTATGTAAGACTGGTCGATTAAAAAAAATAATAATAATCTGCTTCTGGCACCAGCAATTTGACCAGTCTATACCAGATGACAGGAGCATCACTATCTTCCTGGGTACACTCCTCACACAGTAAGTAGTTTGAGGAGCACTGTGCAGGTGGCAAGCCTGAATCTCTGGGAACCCGAGCAGTATGAGCTCAGAAACATAGCAATTATCCGCTGGCACAGCCAGCAACTGCATGAGCTGGAGCAACTCTGCCTGGCCAACTGGCACATAGAGGTGGAGCAACTCTGCCTGGCCAACTGGCACATAGAGGTGGAGCAACTATGCCTGGCCAACTGGCACATAGAGGTGGAGCAACTCTGCCTGGCCAACTGGCACAGAGGTGGAGCGCAGGGTTTACTTTTATAGTGTGAGAGAGACCCAAGGCAGACTGCTCCTGCTGGCTCACTGATGTCACTGATCAGAGGAGAAAGACTTGGGTGAGCGAAGAATGAGGGCCTCTACTGTGAATGGACTGTTGAAATAATAAATGACTTAGTACTATTAGAACTAAGATAAGAAAAGATGAGATTTGTTTTAATTATTCATAAATACATTAGAATTTAACCATACAAATTGTGATGTGTCTGAGTGAAATTTCTCCATGGTAAATGAAACAAACGTGTGTGTTATGCATGTATATACACACTCACAGGCAGGAAATCTCCCACGTTGAGTCCTATTGGTTCATTCCTGGTGGAGAGGATGACGCTGGGCTGGGGTTTGGCCTTCGCCATAGCAACGACCGGTGGAGGGGCTGGGTGGGATGCGGGGGGGTGGTTAGAGGTCGGAGGTCGTGTGGTTACCACGGGGATGGGACGGGGCGCCGTGGCGACCATGGTAGGCTCCACCCTCAGGACCGGAGTGGACGATGCCACAGGAAGGTTTAACAGGCCGGGCTGCAGTGACACACACAAACTCACACTGACAGACAATCCCACATACACACAAGCATGACAAAAAACATAAATCGGTCACACATACAACAGTACAGGTGTAGAGTACAAACCTGCTGTCTGTCAGTCATAGGAGTCATGAACTCCACCAGCCCCTGGTTAGCCCTCACCACAAAACTCTCTGACAAAAAGAGAAAAGAGGGAGAGAGAGAACTTGAATATGAGTGCCGGAGTCTGGTGAAGCGGACCCCACATGCACCTTGACGATGGGGTTTGGAGCCCCAGCTCGACCGGCTGCGCCCTTCACTTCTTTATCCATCTCCCATTCTTTACTTCTAAATAAATATATAAATATTAAAATGCAACAAAACAGCAACACACCTTATACACAACAGATCAATGTGATAGTTTAACCACAAACACAAATACTGCTCATACTAACGGCTTGGTAGAAGGGACTCACCATCTTCCAAGGGGGCAGGGAAGGGCTCACTCTTTGGGGGGGTGCGAGCTGGAAGGGGGAAACAAGGAAGACTTTTAGTATGAAATTCAAGAATGATTAAGACACTGCTAGATGTTAATGTAGTAATACATACATTCTGCTGTTCGTGTGAACACTGAATTAGATAGCAATGAAACGTAAGGTGTACTATCAGCCTACAGATGGCGCTCTTTGGCTGGAAGATCTCTTTGTAGTCCTCGGGGTTACGGATCTCGGCGGAGGACTCCTTCTCGTCCTCGCTACTGGGGCTCCTCCTCTCCCCCTCGGGGCTGCGGCGGTCTGACTCAGAACTCTGCTTTACCCTGGAGGAGCACACCCCCAATTAGTCTGCTTATTGCCACAACGGAAACTAACGGATGCTGTTTTGATGCAGTATTTGCTATAACATATGCCATTTAGCAACGTGCATACATGTTATATATGGGTGGTCCCTGGGCATGGAAGCCACCTGGCATTGCAAGCACCATGCCCTACCAACTAAGCTACAGACGACCACATGATTTGAACCGCTACAATTTTATATCAACTCATAAGTGGTTTTGTTGAAAACAGATTCCGTAGCATATAGGGCACAAACACTAAATCCGAGTTTAGTGTGCCCATCTCACGTTAGGGTTCGCTCCACAGAAAGTAGAATAGCGGCATTTGGAAGTGGGCAGTACCTCTGTGTGCTGCAGGTGGTCAGGGGTCGGTCGTAGTTGCGTCGCAGCGTGGATCCTTTCGGGGAGGGCTCTGTGAGTGGCTGGTCGTCCTGGATTACGCCTTGGATCACAGAGCCAGACTTCTTCACCCGCGTCAAATCCACCACGTAGGACGAAACATTAGTCAGATTGTACGACACGCCAATCTTGGAGAGAGAGATGAGGGGGGGGGACAGTAGAGCAAAAAACACAAGGGGTTGGGTAAAACTAACAGTACCAGTGACAGTAATAAATGTAAAATCGTCATGCTGACACCATAGATTCACATAAAGAATCCCTAATAGTCATTTAATAAGATCCCTATGGCTCACACACACGCACGGTTGCAGTAACACAGTAGTTACATAGGAATAGTAACATTAAAAGAGTAACCCCCCCCCACCAATTTTTTTACAATTATAAATAAACACCAACTCTCGCACTTGTCTTTTCCTACAAGCACTGACTTTGCGGAGGAAAAATGTACTTACAAATGACTGAAATGTGGTTGTCTCACCGAGCCATCTTAAGATGAATGCACCGACTACGTCATTCTGGTTAAGTGTCCGCTAAATTACTCAAATGTAAAACATTTAAAAAGCAATGCCATTCTCACACACCAGCTGGTGGTTGCAGATCGCCAGGTCTGCCACCTTGCCCCAGCCCACTGGCACCACATCAAAGCAGCGGTTGGGCTCCCAGCCATACACACGGAGAGAGTCCACAGCTCCACTATACAGACAGCAGCCATCCAGGTTAAAGGCCAGACACCTGGAGAGAGAAATGGAAATGATAGTTTATATACAGTATAGTGTGTTAGTTGCATCTGAACTTCTAATATCGTGGTGTCCCGCCAACCACACTTGTTAATAGTGACGGTAGCCCTCACCTGACTGGTCCCATCTCTCCCTCTGAAGAGCCAATCATCTTGAACTTTTCCAGATCCCACAGTTTGATGGTCCTGTAGGGAACAGACATACACAAAGGCATTCCGCTTTAGTAATGGAGTTGAAGCCATTGTAACCCCCCCACCCCCCGAGTGTGTGTGTGTGTGTGTGGATACCATACCGGTCAGAGCTGCCTGACGCTAGCAGATACTCGTTGGGGTGGAACTGGATGATGTTGATGGCTCCAGTGTGTGCTGTAAACTCTGTAATCATCTTCCCTGCAGTCAGGTCCCACAGCTAGGACACACGGGTCAAAGGTCAGAGGGCAATATGAGTTCCTGACTGGCACAGCTAGGGATATTGTGACGTTGCCCTTAAGAATCAGGTACGCTGATATCAGATCTGTGCCTATAGAAGGAGAACTTATATGCAAAGGTGTATAACTACCAAACAGGATCGATGAGTTAGCCAGCTGACTTTGATAAACAACCAGAAGTAACTATTGGTTTTCTGGTTCATTAAGAAATGTACACTTAGATTTGTGTTTTTGGTTCTTGAGTCAATTAGGCCATGCCCATTTCAAGCTTATTTTCCCAAAAAGTTATTTCAGAATACTTAGGCAAGTTAGCTGTCTAACTCATTAATCCTCTGAACATACGTTTGAGAGTATACAATAGGGCTCTGCAACCCTGTTCCTGGAGAGCTACCCTCCTGTAGGTTTTTGCTCAAGACCCAGTTGTAACTAACCTGACTCAGCTAATTATTAGAATCAGTTGCGCTAGATTAGGGTTGGAGCAAAAACCTACAGGACGGTAGCTCTCCAGGATCTGGGTTGGAGAGCCCTGGTTTACAAACTGACCACAGTCATGTGAGATGAGAAACATGTGAAAGTAAGCTTCTGACAATGTGTAGGTGGGTTCATGCCTTGATGGTGCTGTCATCACTAGCAGAGGCCAACCATTTCCCATCTGGACTGAAGGCCAGGCACCTCACTGCCTGAGTGTGACCCTGCACAAACACACACATTATGCCATATGAAATTGATAAACACACACGGGCCGCCCCCACTCCTATCCAGACGGTCAGTCCCCAGCCCCTCCCCCCCCAGGCCAGACAAGACAGTGTTCGCCGTCTCACTGTAATCCCTGGCTTAGTCCTGCTGCCAGACATAGACACACAGTATTAGTGCTGATTAGCAGACCCACTCCCACGGCTCACAAAACAATCAGCCACTGACCAGCCAGCAGGCCGCTCACAGAGAGTGAAGGAAGGGGGGGGCTTCCTAACCACAAATCTTTAGTCGATAATTAACCTTGGTGCTCTTCAGTTGGGCATGAATTACACACAAGTGCAAGTCTTACCTTGTACCTGAACACACAGCCCTTTCTCCGTACATCCCACAGCTGAAAGAAAAAAACTGTTTAAGCACAGGTATCACATAACAATCCACATATAGTACCAGTCCAAAACTTTGGACACTACTCATTCAATAAATTTTTTATCTTAATTTCACTATTTTCTACATTGTAGAATCTAAATCAGCACTAATTCTGTGTGTGCAAAGCTGTCATCAAGGCAAAGGGTGGCTACTTTGAAGAATCTCAAATATAAAATGTATTTTGTATAAAATATATATGTTTAACACTTTTTTTGGTTACTACATGATTTCATGTGTGTTATTTCATAGTTTATGTCTTCACTATTATTCTTCAATGTAGAAAATAGTCAAAAGAAAGAAAAACCATGGAATGAGCGGGTGTGTCCAAACTTTTGACCGGTACTCTACATAGTAGAGCTCTTAACAACACTCACTAACGCAGCACACATACACACCTTGATGTTGGTGTCCATGGAACCAGATGCCAGGTATTCCCCAAATGGGTGGAAGTCCAAGCTGCAGATATTGGCCTTGTGTCCCATTAGAGTTCTTAGTACTGGGATAAAAATAGCAAAAATATTGATATGACATTCTCAGAACAACTGGTAGCCAAGGTCTAGTTGACTCTAGTAGAAACATCTCCACATCCCACACGCCTAACCTCTCCATATCCACACACACACACAATATATAGGAGAAATGCAGTCTCACTCTTTGCAGCCTCCAGGTCCCATACGCGCAGTGATCCGGACTGTGAGCCAGCCACCACCTGCTCCTCAGAGTTATTAAACTTTACACACTCCACTGGGTTATTATGTCCTGTCAGACTCTGAGAAAGAGAAAGGGAGAGAGGGAAAGAGACAGGGAGAGAGAGGTGGAAATAAGAGTTTTAGTGACAGGCAGCATTCACCAGAAATAAGCAGAGATTAAACTGTACACACACACACTTATTCCCTAATGGTCTCACTAGTCTGTACCATGATGCAGTTGGGTTTGCTGACTGCCCAGATGTTGACTCGGCAGTCCTCTCCCCCAGTGGCTAGGAGACGGCCTGAGTTCTTCCCCAGTGCCAGACACACCACATTACTGGAGTGGGCTACAATCTCCTCTGGAACAGAAAATGATGCACAACACACTATGATTAATCGCTGGGTCAATGAAACGAATACAATTGTGGGCCTGAATTAAGGTCTTGAAAGGGTGAGTGAAATGGAGACTCAACTCACGTAATCGCCATGATGTTTTGGTGGTGTTGGCCAAAGCCATGGTGATTCTTTAGCGTCCAACACTCAACGGAGTGTTGTTATTATTCACACAGAGCTAGCTGGTTCATGTGTGTTGACTGTATGATGAGACCTTTAGCTTCTCTCCAATAAATGAACAAGAGGCAAAGGGAAAATACTTTGTATGACAAATTGTTGATGGTGGCACAACTCATCCGCTTCATGTCCCCTGTCGGCTTCTCTTGAAGCTGAGGGAGGATTATTACAAGCTAGATAGTCGAATATACGCTGTTGGCGTTAGCAAGCTGGTTCGCTAGCTAGTTAGCAGGCTTAGTTAACTTAGCTAGCGGGCTATGTATTGTTAGTTAGCTTCAACAAAACAAACAAAGTAACCATTTATTTCGGGCTGCAATTTGGGCAAATGTCAAAGTCATGCAAATTCTACTAACTTTTAGCTAGTTAACGTAACTAGTAAACGCCTTTTCGATGGTTAAACAGTTACGTTGAACTTGATTAACGTTAGCTAGCAACTAACTAGCCAGTTAGCTAAATTAGCATAACTTGCTAACGTTAACAGCTCAATTACTACTGTATAGTAGCTACCTAATTAGATTGCTCGTCCTGGGCAGTGCAAAATATAATACAGAACATACCTGCATTTTTTAGCTAATTGCTAGTAGAACATCTCTAGCTATGATTGGTGAAAAGAGAACGCTTAAGACCGGTATCACTAGCTAGTTGATGCCAACTACGAAATTGCTTTTTGTCTGGCTCCTTCAGTCCTTGTTGATGTCATGTTTGTGCGGCTGTTTACTATGGAACGCCGACCTCAAACCACACTTGCAGTTTAGCAACTGGGTTTTGCGATGAGATCACTTATTCACTTCCGGATGTCTGAAGTTCAGAGAACAGGGTTGCCAGGTCGAACTAAAATGTATATTCCAATTACTACTCAAAACCCTCACACAAAGCCTGAATCCTAGAACCAGCAAGAGAAGAGTTTTCCCATAACGTCATCGTGCAAATTAAGAAAGAATATCGACGTAACGACGACAGATTACAAATTCGGTTTTCCATCCAAATTATAATTATTGCCAACTAAGGTGACTAATAAAATAATTTGTATATGTTGCAATATAAAATATAATTCGCCCTTATTTTATACTCGTCCAACAATGGATGTCGATTTAACTCGTTTAATTGTAAATAAATCCCTTATGCGCATGTGCATAACTATAGCTATATCCAACAGGAGAGTTTGAGGGATGAAAGTTGGACAAAGGATCTCGAGCTCTCTGTGCAAGAAACACTCGGATAATCTTCAAAAGAATGTTATGCTATTTTCTGGCCATTGTGCCATTATTGTATGGCTGATGTTAAGACTACAAACCATTATAAATGGCCAATTAGCTAGATTGATTTGTCATTTCAATAGGCATAGGCTAGGCCTACTACAATCTGGGTTTATGGTTGTAATTCAATTTTGCCATGGTTTGGTTTGCTAGATCCAGGTAGCCTATAGCCCTTGATAGCCTACAGTAGCCTAGGCACGATGTAAAATGAACAATTTCAATTCAAATGTACAGACTAATTTTCCACCAATACTTATTTTCCACCATAATTAGCCAATAAATTCATAAAAAATCCTACAATGTGATTTTCTGGATTTTTTTCTCATTTTGTCTGTCATAGTTGAAGTGTACCTATGATGAAAATTACAGGCCTCTCTCATCTTTTTAAGTGGGAGAACTTGCACAATTGGTGGCTGACTAAATACTTTTTTGCCCCACTGTATGTTGCCCAATAGCCTGCTGGAATAGGCCACTGAGGATGGGGTCGTAATTTAAATCACAAATCATTTAGATAATATATTAATTATATGGATATTACCTAGGCCTATGCTTATCATCAACAGTCAGGGTTATTATTATTTTTTTTACCTGTAGCCTAATCTGACTAACTGTTACCTTCAATGTAATGCATTCTAACAACAGCTGATGCAAATGCGATAGAACTGTGACCATGATCACAATTGATAACTTCCAATTTCATTAACTAAACATGGCCATTAATAATTGTATAGTAACACAACTCTACAACAAATGTATTGTATCAAATGGTAGGCTACAGTAGCCTCCATAGAAATTAATAGGTTACTTAATGGCCAACAGATGTATCCAGGGGCGCAACTTTGGTTTTAGAAGTGGGGGGGGACATATATATATACACATACATATTTTATCCAGTCGGATAAACACGTCAGACTGCTCGGAGGCGTTCACAATGGCCCTAAAGCACACCTTTGCCTTGTTTTGTATCACATTCCAATGATAAAACTGGGAGGGACAAAAACGCCATTTCAGAATGTGGCCCCATCCCTAGTGAAATTTGCACCCCTGGATGTATCACTCTCCACATTCAATGTCAGTTTCATTGTAGCCTTTTCCCCATATCAGAAGCACACAAGGGAGTTCCATAACTTCCATTTACAATTTCCACCCGCGCTCCAGACCAAAGAAGTGAGGATTCGTATAAGGCGCTCTACGCCTAGTCCTTTCCCTGTGCATTGTCACCTTATTTCTTGATGCGCATCAGTTCTAGCGCATTAATATGTTTTATGGAAAGAGGGTTGGAAATATATTTTTCCATAATGACAAATCTAAATAGCCTACCTACAACTGGTAAAAAGTTGTCATGACTGTCTCCTCTCCCTCAAGTGACTCAGCTGCAGCCTCAGGCTCATACACACACCCCTCCGGCCCTCCCCACCACTCAAGCAGCAACAGGCTGCCACACTATCTGATAGTCAGCAGCAGCAGGTCACAGTGAAATATACATTTTTTAAGAAAAATGCCATGACAGCCCTGGTGCGATTTAGAAGTAGCCCAAAAACCTGCAACCAATACATTTTCACCCGTTACATGGTTTTCAAAGTAATTTTCTTAGCAGGTTAGGATATCCTTTTCGCAAACCCTAACCCTGTTCAGTCTCCTAACCTGCTACTTCAGTATCAAAGTGGCGTTAAGTGTGTTTCAGACCAGATTCCTGTTCAAACTCTGAACAGAGGAAGAGGTCCATAGAAATAGAAATACAGGGATTGTGCAAAAATGTTTACAATCTCTTTTTGAATTGGAAGCATTGTGAAGCAAGCTCCATTAAAGCGGCAATCTGCCATTGAAACAATAAGAGGGCAACCCACCTGCTTCGGTAAAAAGCTGAGGGATGGGCCTGGAGAAATGTAGCCACTCTCAAATTCATAGACAGAGCTATGGATGCAAGGACTTAGCATTCATGATATCAAAATTATAGTTTTAACCATGCTTTGAGGCTATATAGTGTTTGTTTACAAACATTGGAGTAAAACAAAGTTATATTTTGGGTTCGAATGTGACACAGCAGTTGAACTAAGTTCACGAGGCATTTAGAAGTTACATTCTACATTCTTCAAAAATCAATAGGTACACATCATTCATTTAAGAGTCCGAAAATGGATGTATAACTGCCTTTAAGGTCACGTGACCATAAAAGTCCCCCGAATATTAAAACTTGAACGTTAAAGTTTTACAATAAGTTTGATTTGAAATCATGAAAAGGTTATTTTAATATACATTTATTGAAAACACAAACAATATACTTGTTAAATCGTTGTGAAAAAACAAATGACATAAAATGACAGGTTATTGTTTATATACTGAAATCAATTTAATAATATGTACATTAAGACTTTGTAGCAATAGTATCTAGGCTTACATACAGTACCAGCCAAAAGTTGACACCTACTCATTCCAGGGTTTTTCTGTATATATCCATTGTAGAATAAGTGAATATATCAAAACTGTTAAATAACACACGTGGAATCATGTAGTAACCAAAAAAAAAAAGAGTGTTAAATCAAAATATATTTTATATTTGAGATTCTTCACAGTAGCCACCCTTTACCTTGATGACAGCTTTGCACACTCTTGGCATTCTCTCAACCAGCTTCATGAGGTAGTCACCTGGAATGCATTTCAATTAACAGGTGTTATTTTCATTTGTGGAATTTCTTTCCTTCTTAATGTGTTTGAGCCAATCAGTTGTGTTGTGACAAGGTAGGGGGGGATATACAGCAGATAGCCCTATTTGGTAAAATACCAAGTCCATATTATGGCAAGAACAGCTCAAATAAGCAAAGAGAAATGACAGTCCATCATTACTTTAAGACATGAAGGTCAGTCAACACAGAACATTTCAAGAACGTTCAAAGTTTCTTCAAGTGCAGTCGCAAAAACCATCAAGCGCTATGATGAAACTGGCTCTCATGAGGACCGCCACAGGACAGGAAGGAAGACCCAGTTACCTCTGCTGCAGAGGATAAGCTCATTAGAGTTAACCTCAGATTACAACCCCCAAAAAAGCTTCACCGTGTTCAATTAACAGACACATCAACATCAACTGTTCAGAAAAGACTGCGTAAAATCAGGCCTTCATGGTCCAATTGCTGCAAAGAAACCACTACTAAAGGGACACCAATTATAAGAAGAGACTTGCTTAGGCCAAGAAACAAGAGCAATGGACATTAGACGGGTCAGATAACCTGGCCTCCACAATCACCCGACCTCAACCCAATTGAGATGGTTTGGGATGAGTTGGCCCACAGAGTGAAGGAAAAGCAGCCAACAAGTGCTCAACATATGTGGGAACTCCTTCAAGACGGTTGGAAAAGCGTTCCTCGTGAAGCTGGTTGAGAGAATGCCAACATGTACAAAGCTGTCAAGGCAGAGGGTGGCTACTTTGAAGAATATAAAATATGTTCATATGTTTAACACTTTTTGGGTTAATACATGATTCCATGTGTATTTCATAGTTTGTCTTCGCTATTATTCTACAATGTAGAAAACAGTAAAAATAAAAACCCTGGAATGAGTAGGCGTGTCCAAATTTTGGGCTGGTACTACGCGTGTCCAAACTTTTGACTGGTACTGTGTTGGCTGATTATAAAAAGGCAGACATTTCTGAAGAGATCAACCACCATGTTACCCCTGCTTTGACATGCTTCCATTGTATAGGCATATTGAATCACACAAGTTGCTGCCAACTAACTACCAGTGCATCAATATATACTTCCATCTCATTTGTGTATTATTCAAACATGATTTTGGCAAAGCAAGGACAGCAGTCATAGGTCATTGTCCCATTCCTAGCACCTTGTCTATGCTCATCAATGACTCAGGCAATAACTCACTCACTCACTCACTGGGGAAGCATTAGCTACAGGAAGCTGTTTTCTACAATCTACCCTCCATCACGCCCCTTTGAGGATCTGAGACGACAGTTATAATATCTGCATTTTGATGGCTACACATCAAAAGGTATACTAAAGTGCCTTCAGAAAGTATTCATACCCCTTGACTTATTCCACATTTTGTGTTACAGCCGGAATTCAAAATGGAACAAAATCTATTTAATCCCTCTCATCCATCTACTGTACACATATACAGTGCCTTGCGAAAGGATTCGGCCCCCTTGAACTTTGCGACCTTTTGCCACATTTCAGGCTTCAAACAAAGATATAAAACTGTATTTTTTTGTGAAGAATCAACAACATGTCGGACACAATCATGAAGTGGAATGACATTTATTGGATATTTCAAACTTTTTTAACAAATCAAAAACTGAAAAATTGGGCGTGCAAAATTATTCAGCCCCTTTACTCTCAGTGCAGCAAACTCTCTCCAGAAGTTCAGTGAGGATCTCTGAATGATCCAATGTTGACCTAAATGACTAATGATGATAAATACAATCCACCTGTGTGTCTCCGTATAAAGTGTCCGTATAAATGCACCTGCACTGTGATGGTCTCAGAGGTCCGTTAAAAGCGCAGAGAGCATCATGAAGAACAAGGAACACACCAGGCAGGTCCGAGATACTGTTGTGAAGAAGTTTAAAGCCGGATTTGGATACAAAAAGATTTCCCAAGCTTTAAACATCCCAAGGAGCACTGTGCAAGCGATAATATTGAAATGGAAGGAGTATCAGACCACTGCAAATCTACCAAGACCTAGCCGTCCCTCTAAACTTTCAGCTCATACAAGGAGAAGACTGATCAGAGATGCAGCCAAGAGGCCCATGATCACTCTGGATGAACTGCAGAGATCTACAGCTGAGGTGGGAGACTCTGTCCATAGGACAACAATCAGTCGTATATTGCACAAATCTGGCCTTTATGGAAGAGTGGCAAGAAGAAAGCCATTTCTTAAAGATATCCATAAAAAGTGTTGTTTAAAGTTTGCCACAAGCCACCTGGGAGACACACCAAACATGTGGAAGAAGGTGCTCTGGTCAGATGAAACCAAAATTGAACTTTTTGGCAACAATGCAAAACGTTATGTTTGGCGTAAAAGCAACACAGCTCATCACCCTGAACACACAGTCCCCACTGTCAAACATGGTGGTGGCAGCATCATGGTTTGGGCCTGCTTTTCTTCAGCAGGGACAGGGAAGATGGTTAAAATTGATGGGAAGATGGATGGAGCCAAATACAGGACCATTCTGGAAGAAAACCTGATGGAGTCTGCAAAAGACCTGAGACTGGGACGGAGATTTGTCTTCCAACAAGACAATGATCCAAAACATAAAGCAAAATCTACAATGGAATGGTTCAAAAATAAACATATCCAGGTGTTAGAATAGCCAAGTCAAAGTCCAGACCTGAATCCAATCGAGAATCTGTGGAAAGAACTGAAAACTGCTGTTCACAAATGCTCTCCATCCAACCTCACTGAGCTCGAGCTGTTTTGCAAGGAGGAATGGGAAAAAATTTCAGTCTCTCGATGTGCAAAACTGATAGAGACATACCCCAAGCGACTTACAGCTGTAATCGCAGCAAAAGGTGGCGCTACAAAGTATTAACTTAAGGGGGCTGAATCATTTTGCACGCCCAATTTCAGTTTTTGGTTTGTTAAAAAAGTTTAAAATATCCAATAAATGTCGTTCCACTTCATGATTGTGTCCCACTTGTTGTTGATTCTTCACAAAAAAATACAGTTTTATATCTTTACGTTTGAAGCCTGAAATGTGGCAAAAGTTCGCAAAGTTCAAGGGGGCCGAATACTTTCGCAAGGCACTGTACCTTTTGACCCCATAATGACAAAGTGAAAGCAGGTTTAGACATTTTTGCAAATGCATTGAAAATTAAATATTCATACCCCTGGGTCAATACTTCGTAGAAGCACCTTTGGGAGAGATTACAGCCGTGAGTATTTCTGGGTAAGTCTCTAAGAGCTTTCCACACCTGGATCGTGCAACGTTTGCCCACCATTATTATTATTTTTAATTCTTAAAGCTCTGTCAAATTTTTGTTGATTATTGCTAGACATTCTACAACCATTTTCAGGTACTGCCATAGATGTTCAAGTAGATTTAAGTCCAAACTAACTCGGCCACTCAGGAACATTCACGGTCTTCTTGTTAAGCAACTCCAGTGTATATTTGGCCTTGCGTTTCAGATTATTATCCTGCTGAAAGGTGAATTCATCTAACAGTGTCTGGTGGAAAGCAGACTGAACCAGGTTGTCCTCTAGGACTTTGCTTAGCTACATTTCATTCCCAAACACAACACATTTCGGACAAAATAAATTGCTCTGCCACATTGTTTGCATTATTATTTTAGTGCCTTGTTGCAAACATGTTTTAGAATATGTTTTATTCTGTACAGGCTTCCTTTTAACTGTCAATTCGGTTAGTATTGTGGAGTAACTACAATGTTGTAAACATTTGCCCATCTACAAATAGCCGCCCTTCTTTGCGAGGCATTGGAAAACCTCCCTGGTCTTTGTGGTTGAATCAGTGTTTGAAAATCACTGCTTGACTGAGGGACCTTACAGATAATTGTATATGTGGGGTACAGAGATGCAAGGTAGTCTTTCTAAAATCATGTTAAACACTATTATTGCCCACAGAATGAGTCCATGCAACTTATGTGATTTGTTAAAGCACAGAATTATTTGGGCTTGGCATAAGAGGGGTTGAATAATTAACTTAATTCCATGTTGACATTGTGTGGTATCATGTGTAGGCCAGTGACAAAATCTCTATTTAAATCGATTTTAAATTCAGGCTGTATCAACAAAAATGTGGAAAAAGTCAAAGGGTCTGAATACTTTCTGAAGGCACTACATTTCCTATTGCTTATTTATGCTGTGAAGAAATGCACTTGAAATGTTTTTAAAAAGTATGTACACGATTGTTATTGTTTGTAATCAAATCATTTTTAAGCATTGTGAAGGATTGGAGCGATAACAATGATTAGGGCCGATACAACCTGATAGCGGATTTAGACAATGTGTCATTTATACTGAACAAAAATATAAACGCAACATGCCACCATTTCAAGATTTTACTGAGTTACAGTTCATATAAGGAAATCAGTCAACTGAAATAAATTCATTAGGCCCCCAATCTTAGGATTTCACAAGACCTGGGAATACAGATATGCATCTGTTGGCCCCAGATGCCTTAAAATAAAAATGTAGGGGAGTGGATCAGAAAACCAGTCAGTATCTAGTGTGGCCACCATTTGCCTCATGCAGCGCGGCACATCTTCGCATAGAGTTGATCAGGCTGTTGATTGTAGCCTGTGGAATGTTGTCCCACTCCTCTGTAATGGCTGTGCGAAGTTGCTAGATATTGGTGTAACCTGGGACACGCCATCGTACACGTCGATCCAGAGCATCCCAGACATGCTCAACGGGTGACATGTCTGGTGAGTATGCAGGCCATGGGAGAACGGGGACATTTTCAGCTTCCAGAAATTGTGTACAGATCCTTGCAACATGGGGCCGTGCATTATCATGCTGAAACATGAGGTGACGGCAGTGGATGAATGGCATGACAATGGGCCTCAGGATCTTGTTACGGTATCTCTATGCATTCCAATTGCCCTTGATAAAATGCAATTGTGTTTGTCCGGAGCTTATGCCTGCCCATACCATAACCCCACCATGGGGCACTCTGTTCACAACGTTAACATCATCAAATCACTCACCCACCCACATGAAGCCATACACGTGGTCTGCGGTTGTGAGGCCAGTTGGACGTACTGCCAAATTCTCAAAAATTATGGAGGCCTCTTATGGTAGAGAAATTAACATTCAATTCTGGTGGACATTCCTGCAGTCAGCATGCCAATTGCATGCTCCCTCAAAACTTGAGACATCTGTGACAAAACTACACATTTTAGAGTGGCCTTTTATTGTCCCCAGCACAAGGTGCACCGGGGTAATGATCCTGCTGTTCAATCAGCTTCTTGATATGCCACACCTGTCAGGTGGATTGATTATATAAGCAAATGTTGACTGATAGGGATGTAAACAAATTTGTGCACAACATTTAAGAGAAATAAGCTTTTTGTGCATATGGAACATTTCTGGGATCTTTTATTTCACCTCATGAAACATGGGACCAACACTTTACATGTTGCGTTGTTATATTTGTTCAGTGTAAAAGTCCTTTCCGATTGAGCCAACATATGCAGCATATTAACAGTGAATGTAGTCTCCGCGAGAACATTGCCTTTAAACTGTGCATTGCAGACAAAGCACAATCAGATTTAATTTTGACCTTCATCACATATGCCCAATTCCAAACCAGCACCTAACCCTATGCACCGCATGTAGATCTGAAATAAATATCTGTGAAATTTAGGTAATAATAATACCCCTTGGTCTAGATTAGCACCTAGATGGTAGTGGCTAGTGGTCTATTTGGAATTGGGCATGAGCGTGTGATCTGATGAGCATAGTCTAAAATAAAAGGTCTGCCATAGGGTAAGATCACCACATCCTTTTCACTAGTGCAGATGAAATTGGTGTGATACATAGACCTAGATTATGAACATTTGGATGTAAACAAATTACAGGCCAAGGTATATGACAACATGTACTGGTGACGAGATCTTCAGCCCAACAAGGACGATTTCCTCTCCAGATGTGAAGAAAAAGGATCATGATAGAGGGGAGAGGAAGAATTGGAAGGATGGAGGGATAGGGAGAGAGGAAAACCAGATAACCCACAGGGTTCAGTTGAATTCTTTATCCATACCTGGATGTCTTTGTGTACACATCAAAAGTTCCTCCTGAATAACTTAACTGTAGAGTTCCTGGCTGTACTTAGATTCATCCTGTGTATAGAAATACTACGGCAGTCTGCCAAGTTAGAATCTCTTCATCTGTCTGCGCTCCTGTCGTCTCTGCTTCTTCTCATTCACCTCCTCTGGGGCTGCACCAGGGGTCTCGGCCGAAAACCAGGGGCCGAGGAAGTTCACCCACAGCAGGAACATTGCTCGGGCCGGGGCCTGACACACACACACACACACACACAGAGATTAAAAGATCAACGAGGGCCATGAGAAAGGGAAAATAAACAACCAAAGAGAGAGCGTACAACAAGTATGGGATAAACTCTTACCAGCAGCCAAAGGTACCAGAAGCAGGAGGAGATGGTGCTGAGCACTTGTAATATAGCAGTTAGCAGGATAACATCCTTCAGATGCCTATAATGACAAAGAATCCATCATAATGCACCACACTATAGCTTTGAGAGATCTACCTCTGAAGGGAGATAAGGGCACCATTGTTACATGCATGTTGAACATGCTGTAATACTCACCAATTCGCTCTCACACACACACACTGTATGTTCGCACACTCATGTTCACGGAAACAAACAGACGCCTGCAGTGTGAGCACTCACTCTGCCATCCCCTGCTCCATGTTCAGATCTATTCCACCGTCGAGCAGACTCCCATCCTCACCAAACACTGCTTGGGCCATGGCAGACATGGCGCGGTAACTGCCCACACACACTGCCAGGGCAAACACCAGCGCAAACTACATGGGTGGGAGAAGGAGATGGAGGAAGGAAGAAGAGAGAGACAGGGGGAATGAGAGCGGGGGAGAAACCAAGAAGAGGAAAGAATAAAGTAGAGCGTTAGTAATCCCCAATCGGCCCCGTTTCAGTTTTACTACTCAACAGTAGAGGATGTCAATAACATACAGAGTGAACTCACTCACCCATGTCCAAAACGTTGAAGAGCTATAGAAGACCAAGAGGTTTAACGCAGTGTATATCGCCTAGGAGAGAAACAAGTGTCAGGTGTTGTACTAGTCCCAATTTCCATTCAAAAAGTAACATTGAAAAGGAAGATGGTGTCTTACGTTGGCTCCCAAGATTACTCTGGTGTAGAACTTGAGTGTCGCCTCATTCTCCTCGTAGATTTGCTTCTTGCCTTTAGTTCCGACCTTACCTTTGGGCTGTGTGCATTATAAAAGGTGGGCTGTTAGTGTAGTCAACATTGCATGGACTTCAGAAGTAAGATAGCTTACCAGCAATTAACCTACTAGCATCAATATGGAGACAGGCTGTGTAGGGTTTGTTAACTAACGTTGGCTCAAAGTAATTAATTGGCTTTGATACACATTCGTTCACCATTCTAATAAATGAATTAGTCGATAGGTACACATAACTGAAGGTGAATTAGTTAATGTGGTGTTATAAAGCATAGGAGACTCGTTATCCTATGCGGTCAGCTTGTCTGCCCAACATGAAACATAAGCAGATCAAAGATCCCCCTACCGCCATTAGTTCCTCAACCCTGTGCTGCTGCTTTTTTCACGTACGCGAAGTAGGTCCTTTTTTGACATCGACTTGTACAGTATTGAGCAATTTGGATGGACTGTTATACCAAACACAGGCTTGAAGTTCAACTGTAACGAGATCTCAATGAAGGTAACACATCAGCATTTAAGAATTATACTTCCGGCGCAAGTAAGACGTCACTAATTTAAATGTGTTTGAACTTTGCAAAATGACTTTGTTGCCATCTTGCGTCGTGAACGTGAATGCATTCAACTACAGTGGTTGTAGTTGTCGCACAATTTTTGTAATTTACAAATATAACAATAGGCCGACTCAACCAGAACCATTTTGACAGTCATGCCTGACAATAACTATATAGATTAAAAATAAAACATAAGCAAATCAACCATATAAACCTGCTTCAAATATGGGGCCATGTAGATGGTGATCATGAGATCAGCTCCAACCATACCAGCAGTGTGCAGTGGAAGAGCAGTTCACTGGGCTCCTTTCCTGAAGAGTTCAGTATTACTGCACTCTGTCCTGTTAGGTTGGGTCTGACTGGTTCGAAAGTGTATTTCCATATATTCACCACTTGAGGTCACCAACTCATAAGACAATCTTTGACTTGTCACATTTTGATGAAGCCACTATAATGAGAAAAATAAATGGGACCATCTAAAATTAGTGTATAAATGTTGTATTTACTCAGATCACATCACTTATTTATTTTTTTGCATTTCTAATCCCTGAAATCAAAGATTTCCCAAGGTCTCAGGATTTAACCATGTAGTCAAAGTCAGACCATTGCAGGGCGCCAGTCATATCAGGAGCGGTTGAAACCTGGAAAAAAATGCATAATGAGCAATAAAGTCTAACCTCCTCTAACATTAGGAATTGACCGACTTAATTTTAAGTTAATTTCACCACTGGTATTTTATCACCACCATTACCTGTATCCCTTGGACTGATAGAGGATCCATTTTGATGGAAAATTTGGACCTGAAAACACAGTAAAACATTAAATGCAGGGTGAGGTAGAACTTTTAACACAGTAAACCGTTAGTGTACCTCTTGCCAGGGTCCTCGGTAGTTTGGTCAGACTGGGTCGTATCTGCTGTGGACAAATCCTGAGATGCTTGTGTCACGTCTGGCTTCAAAGGGCTCATGGTCATCACAACACACTATTTATTCATCACTATTTTCATCATTTTCTTCAGGGTTCCCTTCCAGGTCAGTCCCAGCAATAGTTACCAGGGTGAGGTCTGATTACTCTGGGAGTGGTATAGCAGCACCCTCACTATGCCTTCCAGGGTGGCCTTCATCAGGGTTCATTGGTGCCCATGGTACAGGCACCGCAGCTGGGGTAACCTCTGTCTCGGGAGGGTCTGGAGGGAGGGTAGCTAACGCTCAGCCCAGTCCAAGCTCTTCTCTGTCCTGGTACCCCAATGATGGAACCAGCTTCCCCCTGAAGCTACGACAGACAGCAGAGTCCCTGCCCATCTTCCCGAAAACACCTTAAACCCTAGCTCTTCAGAGTATCTTAAATAATCCCCTTCTTCACCTCGAAGATAAATTGTCCTGAACCAACACTTGCACTTGACTCCCCCTCCCCCCCATACCAGCACTGACTTTGCTGATAGAAAGGTGCGATGGGCTGCCAAATCAAATCAAATCAAATTTTATTGGTCACATACAGCTGGTTAGCAGATGTTAACGCAAATGTAGTGAAATGCTTGTGCATCTAGTTCCGACCGTGCAGTAATATCTAACAAGTAATCTAACAACTTTACAACAACTAGTTTATACACAAGTGTAAAGGAAAGAATAAGAATATGTACACGTAAATATATAGATATTTATTGGCAAGATGCGGCATAGGCAAGATGCAGTAGATAGTATAGAGTACAGTATATACATATGAGATGAGTAATGTAGGGTATGTAAACATTATATAAAGTGGCATTGTTTTAAAGTGACTCCGTAATCGACGCCATAATAGACATCCACATCTTCGGTGCCCGGGGAACAGTGGATTAACTGCCTTGTTCAGGAGAAGAACGACAGATTTTTACCTTGTCAGTTCGGGGATTCTATCCAGCCACCTTTCAGTTACTGGCCCAACGCTCTAATCACTAGGCTACTTACTATGCCTGTGATGTGTGGTGATCCCGCCTAGCTATCTTAAGATGAAAGCACTAACTGTAAGTTCTGGATAAATGACTAAAATGTCATTCTGGTGCGGGCAGTTGCACTCTGAGAAGTGTTACCACTGGGGGGGTATGTGGTTGTTGGGGGATTAGTGCTTCTGAAGGCATGGTTGAAACCATGTGGGCCTTACTTCTCATCTTCAGATTGGTCAGGCTTTTTTTTCTTTGAACATAAAAGTGTAAAAACACCAGGAAATGAGCTCCAAGTGATTTTAATTTAAGAAATCTGTTCCAAAGTATTCCCATGCATAATAGAGACACGTGATCATATGCTAATGTCAGCTAGCTTTGAAATTATTATGTTTTAGTCAAACATCATATCTGTTTGGGCTTCTTACAGTCAATTTGGAGTCTACAAATTATTTGAAATTATAAACTGGGTGGTTCGAGCCCTGAATGCTGATTGGCTGACAGCCATGGTATATCAGACTGTATACCACAGGTATTTTTACTGCTCTAATTACGTTGGTATCCAGTTTATAATAGCAATAAGGCACCTTGGGGGGTTGTGGTATATGGCCAATATACCATGTCTAAGGGCTGTATCCAGGCACTCCACCTTTGCGTTGTGCATAAGAACAGCCCTTAGCCATCATATCCTGGCCATATACAGTGCATTCAGAAAGTATTCAGACCCCTTCACCTTTTCAAATTGTGTAATGTTAAAGGCTTATTGTAAAATGGATTAAATACATGTTTGTCCTCATCAATCTACACACAATACCCTATAATGACAAAGCGAAAACATGTTTTTAGACATTTGTGCACATTTATTCAGAATTAAAAACAGAAATACCTTATTTACACAAGTATTCAGACACTTTGCTATGAAACTCGAAATTGAGCTCAGGTGCATCCTGTTTCCATTGACCATCCTTGAGATGTTCCTACAACTTGATTGGAGTCCACCTGTGGTAAACCTGTGGTAAATTCAATTGTGATTGGACCTGAGAGCAAAAACCAAGCCATGAGGTCGAAGGAATTGTCAGTAGAGTCCCGAGACAGGATTGTGGGCTCTCCTTGTCTCGAGGCACAGATTTGGGGAAGGGTACCCAAAAATGTCTGTAGCATTGAAGGTCTGTAAGAACACAGTGGCCTCCATCATTCTTAAATGGAAGAAGTTTGGAACCACCAAGACTCTTCCTAGAGGAGGCCACCCGGCCAAACTGAGCAATCTGGGGAGAAGGGCCTTGGTCATGGCCTTGGCCAAGAACCCGATGGTCACTCTGACAGAGCTCCAGAGTTCCTCTGTGGAGATGGGAAAACCTTCCAGAAGGACAACCATCTCTGCAGCACTCCACTAATCAGGCCTTTATGGTATAGTGGCAAGACGGAAGCCACTCCTCAGTAAAAGGCACACGACAGCCCGCTTGGAGTTTTCCAAAAAGGCACCTAAAGGACTTTCAGACCATGAGAAACAAGATTCTCTGATCTGATGAAACCAAGATTGAACTCTTTGGCCTGAATGCCAAGTGTCACCTTCCAAGGTTCACCTTCCAACAAGACAACGACCCTAAGCACACAGACAAGACAATGCAGGAGTGGCTTTGGGACAAGCCTCTGAATGTCCTTGAATGGCCCAGCGAGAGCCCGGACTTGAATCTGATCGAACATCTCTAGAGAGACCTGAAAATAGCTGTGCAGCAACGCTCCCCATCCAACCTGACATAGCTTGAGATGATCTGCAGAGAAGAATGAGAGAAACTGCCCAAATACAGGTGTGACAAACTTGTAGGATCATACCCAAGAGAACCCGAGGCTGTAATCCCTGCCAAAGGTGCTTCAACAAAGTACTGAGTAAAGGGTCTGAATCCTTATGTAAATGTGATATTTCCATTTTCTATTTTGAATACATTTGCTAAAATGTATAAAAAACTGTTTTTAGTTTGTCATTATGAAGTACTGTGTGTAGATTGATGAGGGTTATTTGTTTTTTTTGGGGGGGGGGGGGTTAATCCATTTTAGAATAAGGCTGTAATGTAACAAAATGTGGAAAACGTGAGGGGGTCTGAATACTTTCCCAATGCATGGTAACAGTACCACACACCCTCAGGCCTTATTGCTTAATTAAGTCCTAGCCCCCCCCCCCCCCCCCCATCATCCACTCAAGAAAACATCTGAATCTAATAGATGATCCCTGCTCTAGGAGCTGAACCACCACTGCCAAATGATGTTTCTCTTCCTGAAAGCTTATAGTTACAAAATGTTCCTTCATCCTGGGTGAATCCATAGCAACCAGATGGCTTGTGGCAGGTTTCCTTGAATTGAAGCCACTGGACTCACTCATTTTATGATTAATCCCCTAGGAGAGGATCTGTCTACACCATGCTTGAGGAGGCTAACCTGGGCACACCATCTGGTCTCATTGCTCAAGTTAATACTACTCGGTGCTATCACTTTGGGCAGGGAGATGCGTACTTGAGTATTTCTGTTGGACTGGTCTACTAGCCTCATACCTGTTGAATGAGTGTAATGAACTTGGAGCATAATTCTTACCTTGTTGGACATCGACAATTTACACGGGTAACAAGTGCTGAACAAAGCAACAACCTGGTCTTATTACTCTTTATGTAAATCGGAGACACTCCATTTAGTATGATATGTTACATTTCGTATTGTGTATTAATTTGCGGATGTCCATCATCCATGTCGTATGATATTTGTATGATATGTTACAAAGTTGCTAAATATACAATATGTTACAAATTCGCAAAACATACACTATGTTATAAATTATATTTATTTGTGGCTAATGTTAGCTAGATGTCTAATGCTAACATTAGCTGTTATAAATTATATTTATTTGTGGCTATTGTTAGCTAGATGTCTAATGCTAACATTAGCTAGCTGGCTAACGTTAGCTAGGCTAGGGGTTAGGTTAAAGGGTTAAGGTTAGGGGAAGGGTTAGCTAAAAGGGTTAAGGTTAGGTTAAAGGGTTAGCTAACATGCTAAGTAGTTGCAAATTATCTAAAAAGTAGTAAGTAGTTGAAAAGTTGATAGTTAGCTAAAATGCTAAAGTTGTTCGTGATGAGATTCAAACTCACAACCAAACTCACAAAACGTGTTAGATTTATATTTTCATTTGCTTGAAAGTAGTTTTAACTTCAAGAATTGTTCTTGTTTATTTCTGTTGCCATTTTCAAGGCAAATCTATTTTCTCTCAAAGGGAGGAGAGTTTGAGTTTTATTTAAAAAAAATACTCTTTATGATAGTGATCTATTATATATTTTATATTCATCTGACAGATTTGATAAAAGCACATCGGAAGTTGCTATTGGCCAATCCAATCAGATTATCAGGATTAATCTGTTATGTGTTTGCTCTTACAAAAGTAGAACGGAGCACTCCTTTCTAGCTTGCCTGTCTAAAGAAGACAATGCCACCCACCAAAAGGACACTCCTGAAGTGATAACGCATGGACCATGAACTGCTGGTCTGAAGATTGTCAACAGTGACTATAGTGCTGGCCATCCAGTTTTGAACACTTCTGTCTGATGCAGAATCAGATGTGTTCAAGAGAGGATTGTGTAGGGCAGCCCCCAAAGTGACTCTTTATTGACTGTATACAAGAATTTCCTCTTGTTTTAGAAATTGTAGGTCTGATATCTGATGTACAGTAATACTATTTGTCAACAACTCAGATTTGGAATGCAAACTCAGATACTTATAAAAGGGTCCTTGATGGTCTCTTTCTCATACATTCCTGACCTGCACTGGTGAGATACCTACACTCTTTCTTTCTCTCTCTCCAATGAGATATGGGCCATGGCCATTTCTTTCTCTCGGACCATGTTTCAAATAATGCTTGTTAATGCTTTGTAACTTAATGCCTTTAATAAATGTTACCATTCAATTTACAAAGTAATTCAATACACTTGTATTTACAATTCCATTCTCAGGCATTTCTTCATTGCCTATTACTGTAACTCAACTATAGTGTTCTTGCATATATTACTATTTAATTCAGTTAATAGGATTTACATAACACCACAATTAAAAAGCCAAGTCAATAAGAGTATGAATAACATAACCCCTGATTCAATTACATCTTAAACATTGCTCAGAAGGGGAAAAAAAGTAAACCAAAGACAATAAAATACATCAGATATATTGCCTTATATCCCTCTACAATGGTTCAGTATTGTGGAAAATAAACTTTTGCTTCAAGTAAGTGCATCATTTTTCAAAGTGCGTACGGATGTGGTCTTATATAAAACAGCATGAACGTTGTAGGCTGGATGGAAGAGCTTCTACTAACTAAACCGTTGAGGTAATGGACCCAGAAGAACCAGTCAAATACATTTCCCTCTTCACCTAAAATATTAAACCGATTCTAGCCTTTCTGCCAGTCGGTTTCCTCTTCAGCAAACACCTTGTTGACCACAAAAATAGTCTGCACTCAGAAAAAGCACTTGGGATACAAAGACTACAGAGAAGGCAGATTTCAGTATTCATAATTACATCATTTCCCAATGATATCTCATTTGCATTACCCTTGAAGCGCTTTAATGGCACTTTTCATAAGGAAATATTCCCCTTTGGACTCATTCCCAGAGAAATCCAGACACTCAACAACACCTGCTCAAGCAGAGAAGTATGTTTTTTAGAGGACTTGAGAGCTAGCTACCGTGTTGACTCCATCATGGTTGCAAGGAACCTCGAGTTGAAGCCAATGAAGCTTTGAACGCTTGACCATGTGCTTGGAGAGAGTCTGCATTGCTCTAGAAATTCACCTTTACACTTATTGTTGACCCTCCTTTGTGTTTTCAAAGGAAAGTGTTAGTAGAAAATAGATTGTCATGAAGAAAACGCACCATCACATTAAATGGCAGTAGCACAACACACTTCACCACCAGTCTCTGGCTGAGTTCCCAATACTCAAACTTCCTCAACACCTTTCCCTCATTACCACTGACAGATGAAAGGACTGGATAGGGTTTCCCTTCACATTGCTCTCACATGTCATGTCCAGACAGACCAGTGGTGGTACAAACACATCAGTGATTTATTGGGAGGAAAGGATATGATGAAATTAAGCTATTGAGAGACACCATCCCTCTCCCTCATTTCTCTGGGGCCTTCCCCAAGTCATAGATGGCTTTATTCTCCAGGATCTCCACTTTGTCCCCTGCAGGAATCAGTGTGTTGGCCACCATGGCCCTGGTCACTGATTGGATGGGGATGGACATTGCCGTGGGAAACATGGAGGAAATAGGGCCCAGGACCTTCCTGAAAAACCACTCAGTAGGCCGGCTCTCCTGCCTGTCAACCATCAGCACCCTGGGAGGAAAAAAATAAAAAGAGGAAGAATTCAGTTGTGAGTTGTTACGATTTAAATAAGTTACTGCAATAAACACAGAATCAAAACATCTCAGTGTATTTATGCAATGAAACGCAACACTGATCACTGGAGAAATGTGTATATTGCTAATCGTGACATGGGTGTGAGATATTTACCTATGGTCACTATTTGTTTTGCCATGACTGATAAGGTAATGAACAAGTGAGTCATTGCTCCATAGGAACATTTAATTTTTTTATTTTATTTTTTACACATGACTAATGCAAACGAGACTTACGCAGGGCGATAGACGGAGAACCTCTCGAAGCCCAACGGTTCAATGTCTGCCTCCACTTGTCCCTGGAGAGGCAAACATTTGCATTTATTATCAAAGGCTATAATTGAGGTGACTTTACTCTGGTGAACATTTGGTATATTACCTTCACTTTGAGATAGAGAAAACCACTGGTTTTGTCAGCCCCTTTAGAAGACTCTAGGTTGAAGTGTGAGCAGCCTCCTGCCTTGGCGAGCTCCGCTGACTTCAGGACATAGTCATGGTCAACACGGATGAATCCATCCTACAATGACAGAAAGATAAAGAGAAAATGTGTGTACATTAATTCTGCCTTTTACCACGACATGATCCAAGCAGGTTGTGTCTGGTGGGTCGTTCAATGTAATCTCAGCAAGCCATGACACCCACCATCTCATATTGTTCTGAAATCATTCATGTAGATAGAAACATAAGATAAGAATTTCTGCATCATTATTTTGATCTCTGAGACATTAAGCTGATTGATTGCACCCGAATTGGCCATTTGAATTTATGGGATTCATATAATAGTCAATAAATATAGTATCTCACAATGAGTAAGACATGAGGAACCTAAAGAAATAGTCAAAAGCCACCAACGGACCACCCACACCAATCCCAATAACGACTATAAAGTATCAGTTCTGTAAGTCTGAGAAGTAGTATTGAGCTGCGGCTCTGAGTATTGTTTCTTCATTCTATGTAATGTATTCTCAGTGAATTTTAGTTGTGATTTTCTTTCCCTGTTCTGAGAAATTTGTAATTGAAATTGATAGATTTATGTCCCATCCTACATCCTGATATTACCAGGTTCTGACCACTCGATGGTGCTGTTCCTGCTATTAGGTGATTAATAGTTCACCCCCCCTCAATGTCTCAATGTTAAAGGGATAGTTTACCCAAATTACAAAATTGGATTTTGGTTTTTCATACCCCAGGGCTTCTTAAACTAGGCCTTCGGAACCCCAAGGTATTGCACGTTTTGGTTTTTGCCCTGGCACTACACAGCGGATTCAAATAATCAACTATCATCTTTGATCATTTTAAATCAGCTGTTTAGTGTTAGGGCAAAAACCAAAACGTACACCCCTTGGGGTCCCGAGGACAGGAAACACTGCCTTACCCTGTAAGCTTTTTATGGAGTAGGTAATGACAGACAATTTGGGTGAACTGTCCCTTTAACATTGGGGGGGGGGGGACATTACCAAATTCACGGGGAATACACTGTATAGGATGAAGAAACAATAAACATACTACTTGTCAGACACAGAGAACTGATACTAAACTCAGCAAAAAAAGAAATGCCCTCACTGTCAACTGCATTTATTTTCAGCAAACTTAACATGTGTAAATATCTGTATGAACGTAACAAGATTCAACAACTGAGACAAACTGAACAAGTTCCACAGACATGTGACTAACATAAATTAAATAATGTGTCCCTGAACACAGGGGGGGGGTCAAAATCAGAAGTAATAGTTAGTATCTGGTGTGGCCACCAGCTGCCTTAAGTACTGCAGTGCATCTCCTCCTCATGGGCTGCACCAGATTTGCCAGTTCTTGCTGTGAGATGTTACCCCACTCTTCCACAAAGGCACCTGCAAGTTCCCGGACATTTCTGGTGGGGAATGTCCCTAGCCCTCACCCTCCAATCCAACAGGTCCCAGATGTGCTCAATGGGATTGAGATCCGGGCTCTGTCTTGCAGGAAATCACACACAGAACGAGCAGAATGGCGGGTGGCATTGTCACGCTGGAGGGTCATGTCAGGACTAGCCTGCAGGAAGAGTACCACATGAGGGAGGAGAATGTCTTCCCTGTAACGCACAGCATTGAGATTGCCTGCAATGACAACAAGCTCAGTCCGATGATGCTGTGACACACCGCCCCAGACCATGACGGACCCTCCACCTCCAAATCGATCCCGCTCCAGAGTACAGGCCTCGGTGTAACGCTCATTCCTTCGACGATAAACGTGAATCCAACCATCACCCCTGATGAGACAAAACCGCGACTCGTCAGTGAAGAGCACTTTTTGCCAGTCCTGTCTGGTCCAGCGACGGTGGGTTTGTGTCCATAGGCAACGTTGTTGCCGGTGATGTCTGGTGAGGACCTGCCTTACAACAGGCCTAGAAGCCCTCAGTCCAGCCTCTCTCAGCCTATTGCGAACAGTCTGAGCACTGATAGAGGGATTGTGCGTTCCTAGAGTAACTCTGGCAGCTGTTGGTGCCATCCTGTACCTGTCCCGCAGGTGTGATGTTTGGATGTACCAATCCTGTGCAGGTGTTGTTACACATGGTCTGTCACTGCGAGGATAATCAGCTGTCCATCCTGTCTCTCTGTAGCGCTGTCTTAGGCGTCTCACAGTGTGGACATGGCAATTTATTGCCCTGGCCACATCTGCAGTCCTCATGCCTCCTTGCAGCATGCCTAAGGCACGTTCATGCAGATGATCAGGGACACTGGGCATCTTTCTTTTGGTGTTTTTCAGAGTCAGTAGGTAGCCCTCTTTAGGGTCCTAAGTTTTCATAACTGTGACCTTAATTGCCTACCATCTGTAAGCTGTTAGTGTCTTAACGACCGGTCCACAGGTACATGTTCAATGAGCCATGAACAATTAATGAACAAGCATGGGAAACAGTGTTTAAACCCTTTACAATGAAGATCTGTGAACCTATTTGGATTTTTTAAAATTATCTTTGAAAGACGGGGTCTTTTGAAAAAGGGACATTTCTATACTTGTCGTTGGGATGGGATTGGCGTGGGGTGTCCGTGTGTAGCTTTTGACCATTGGATAAATCATTGTGAGAGAAAAAAGTTTGGTCCAAATCGGATGTTAGGTACAATATTTATTGAATATTATATGATTCCTAGAAATTAAAATGGCCAATTTGGATGCAATAAATTATATTTCAATAAAATAACGTTGCTAATCGAATGCTCATCTCATCTTTTTCTCAAAACAAAAATGATTTCAGAAAAATCTAAAATGGCAGGTGTCGACATGGTACATGTTACATGGTTCATGTACATGGTACATGTTCAGCTCTGTATAGTTGTTAGGAGTTATCATATTCATATGAGTACTCATCCAGATACAGTATACACAGGGATCTCTATATAATCAGTGACCGTGAACTCACAGCCCCTGCTTTGGCTTTGGTCGTTCCCAGGCAGCAGTAGCCAACATCATGCCCTTGGAATACTGCAGCATAGTCATCCAGTTTCTCAAAGTCCACCACCTCCTGCACCTGAAAGAGGACAGAGAACAATACGAGGCCAATCTTTAGAATGGAATAAATGGGATGTAGGCTTCTTGTTGGCTTTGTTGTAGTCTGCACACATTTAATGGTATTGAATGTACTTTATTCAAAGCTCATGGTAGGGTGTACGGTGACGCGACAAACATTGGATGCTATATGAGAACATGTGAAAATGATTTGAAAACATCAAATGTGGCAGTTGTTTCCCCATGTCTAAAGATCCCAATACTGTAGGTTATGATATTTACGCGATATGAGCCCATACGTAAAGCAAGTGCCATGCAACGAACGTTCCAAGTCTGTGGGACAGAACTTTTTGTGAAACCCGCGAACGTGTGTTTTTACTTGCTCTTTGCGATGGGTATTCCTCAACCTATCAGAGTAAGATCGATGTGACATTGTATTGCCGATAAGTATGGGAAAGTCCTGAGGGTGTTTCATGGTCATGGGACGTCTTTTGACTGAAATATAACGTTTTTCCTTCGCTTCTGTTGTCAGATGATTTCAAAGACACTAAAAAAATATATATAGCAGGCTGCAGTTCAAAGTAAAGCTTCACAGCTACGTTTTGATGTATGGGTTGTCAGGGATTGGTCCAAGCAGCGCACTCCGTCTCTTCTGTGCCTAGGCTAATTATTTACTGCAGTATATCCTCCCATCACCAGAGCAACTCATTAACACAAAAACAATGTAACCCAACTCAATGGTAGGCGTACCTTAGAAGTAAGCTATCTTATTTAACCAGTAGCCTTCTGTGTTATAGCTCAGACTTAGTGAGAAGTGTGCATCTATGCTAGGCTGTGTGTATCTGTGTTAGACTGTGCTTGATGTGGTGTGTGTGTGTTGTGTGATTGTATGGGGATGCTGAGAAGTGCGTGTCTGCGTTAGGCTGTGCGTGTCTCTTAAGTATTTAATTTGCATAAAGTAGTATTGTAATTTTATAAATGGTTAATATCTTAGTTTTTCATAAAGCATTAATATTTGTTAATGATATGACCACCCTACCTTCAATTATTGGGCTTAAATTACTGTAATTATGTACAGCACTTTAATTTAAGAATTTGTACTTTCATTTAAAAAATCTCTGTTCTACATCAGCCTTAGCCCTTGATCATGACTCTCAAGTTCCATTACATTAGATTTAAAAAAGTGTCATTGGACGAAGGCATCTCCTTTAGGGGGGAGTTTTGTTAAGAGCTGCAACGCTCGGCCTGAATATTAACATGAATTGCTTGTGGTACAGTTTTGGAAGCATAAGGACCTTATCTTTCATATCTGTGAGAAATTATACAAAAATAAATAAAAAAGTTAAATTGAAACACACCTTTATAGGGTTAGGGTTCCCACACGGCCATATTTTCACGTTACAGCGCCTGTTTACGGAAAACAGTGCTAATTAGCCATCTGCGTCCCTGATCCCGTGTGTAAACGGACGACACAAACGTGTTGTCACTGACAAATACTGTCGGCTGCAACTGTGTTAAAACTGTACAGTAGATGTGTATTTAGCATTTGTGAAATTATTTTGATGTGATATGAAAGTAGAGGGATTTATATTTTTAGAACTGTATCGCAACTGAGAATCGATTCACGTTTAGATGGAGTATTGGGTTGTTTTGGTTTCCAGAGCCAATTCGTCCTTTAAACAGAACACATAATGTCCTCGGACTAAGGAGTAACATCTTAAAAAACGTGCTAAATATAAAAACAGGTGATTTGGTGCCATTATTGACTAGCAATGAACATTGATTGACCTTTCCCGTTAACTTGAAAATTAGATATCTCAGCAATGGTAAATCCTTTCCTCATGAAATAAAGTGTTCTGTATTCCGGACAAGCTTCTCTGTGACATAGAATACAAAGTATAACACCAGAACCAAAGCTATTTTTTTCCCTTAACACCCTACTCATATGTGTTACTTTGCCAAATAGAGCAGAGCCCGGTGTCCCAAAAGCATCTAAATGCTCAATTCATCTTAGAACCATAGGGTCCTATGGTTCTAACGATGAACTTACCCTTAAGATGCTTTTGGGAAACCAGCTTTTCTTGAAAGGGCAATAATACATTGACAATAAGACAAGTCGCACACCTACCAGGTTCTCAAACGCTTTGTCTTCAAATGTGAGCTGCCTCCTTCCGATGAGAGTGATCTTCGAGAAAAGCTTCCTCTCCACAATCTCTTTCAGTAACTCCTTGCCGGTCTCGCCAGAGGCACCCAGGATAAAACAACTTTTATTCTTCTGTCTGAAGTTCTCTGCCAGTGTTTTCAGGTCGTGTGTCATCCTGAAGGACAAAACAAGACAGTGCTTCACCACTGAGGAGAGACCTAATGGTTTGATCGCTATATTAGACAGAAGCAGCATGATACAGCAGTTTTATTCCAACACAGGTGTGTGTCACGCCCTACAACTGTCAACGCCCTACAACTAACTAGCAAGCCAAATAAGGCAATTAACCTTTTTTATTTGAACTTTATTTAACTAGGCACGTCAGTTAAAAACAAATTCTTATTTACAATGACGGCCTAGGAACAACTTTCTTGCAAGCCTCCCTCAAAGGCAATCAAACAGCATTACAACTAGCTGTAAAACAGACCAGTAGGCTACTAGCTAGTACCAGTAGCTTGTACCAGTAGCTTGTACCAGTAGCTTGTACCAGTAGCTTGTACCAGTAGCTTGTACCAGTAGCTTGTACCAGTAGCTTGTACCAGTAGCTTGTACCAGTAGCTTGTACCAGTAGCTTGTACCAGTAGCTAGATACTGTTTAGTAGTACATGTTAGAATTCCCAAACATGATCGCAGACTGACATGGTAAATTGTCACCAATCTGTCGGTGTAAGTTAGTTCGAGTAGCTAGCTAACGTTAGCTAGTTAGCATCTGCCTCTCACCTGGTGTATATCGTCTGTTCGCAGTTTTCTAGATGTTGTAAAAAAGCTGCAATGACAGCGAGCAGAACAGCGAAGAAGCCAAGAGCTTTGCCCCAACTGATTTCCAGTAGTTTCATAACAGATCAGCGAGGTAGCTAAACAAATGGATGTGCCCATGGAAACACACATCCGGTTTCTACAGTCATTTGCGATAGGCATGCGCAGTAGAACAGATGAAATTACCTATCGAGGATTTTCAATCGATAAACCCTGCCTGATACACTGTCAAACATATTATGTGAAGACAATACATTCAGAAAAATGTTTTGAATAGTTATTGTTTTATTGAAACACAAATACATCTATTCAATAAGAAGCCTGGCTTTGACAGTTTTATTTGATGGCTGCTAAGTTTTTTAAAAATGTAAAAAATTATCATAATTGTCATCGCATGATTACTTTGCACGTTTCAGTAGGCTAGACAGAGGGCAGTAAAGTTACAGGCATTGAAACACACAGTCACAGTGGCTACTTGTCAGGAAGTACCAAAGAGCATTTGGTAACACTATATTTCTTTCAGTCTTTGTCATAATGTGTTCAGTGTCTTTAATTGTCCAAGTAAATGTACAAAATATACATTCAGAAATGAAATAAAAAGTAATCTGTAGTTTCTTTATCTTTGTACATGCATGGTCTTATATCCATTAATCTGTTACCATCCTTTCATAGTTAATTTACAGCCAGTGGTTCAGACCAACTGTTCAGACTCCTCCTGGTCACAAGAGAACATGTGTCATTGAGGACTTCAAGCCATTGTTGGTAAGTTTCATGGCAGACCAACCAAGTCATTTTAAGTTCACCCTTCTATGGAGCCACAGACACACAAGCAAACCACTAATTGTTTTGTCAGGAGGCTAAATGTGTTGATGACTATTTTGGTTTAATTTGCAATTTTGTCAATTGCAGCTTTGGTTGAATTTGTCATTTGTATAATAGTTTAGGTAACATACAGTGGGGCAAAAAACGTATTTCGTCAGCCACCAATTGTGCAAGTTATCCCACTTAAAAAGATGAGAGAGGCCTGTAATTTTCATCATAGGTACACTTCAACTATGACAGACAAAATGAGAAAAAAAATCCAGAAAATCACATTGTAGGATTTTTTATGAATTTATTTGCAAATTATGGTGGAAAATAAGTATTTGGTCACCTACAAACAAGCAAGATTTCTGGCTCTCACAGACCTGTAACTTCTTTAAGAGGCTCCTCTGTCCTCCACTCGTTACCTATATTAATGGCACCTGTTTGAACTTGTTATCAGTATAAAAGACACCTGTCCACAACCTCAAACAGTCACACTACAAACTCCACTATGGCCAAGACCAAAGAGCTGTCAAAGGACATCAGAAACTAAATTGTAGACCTGCACCAGGCTGGGAAGACTGAATCTGCAATAGGTAAGCAGCTTGGTTTGAAGAAATCAACTGTGGGAGCAATTATTAGGAAATGGAAGACATACAAGACCACTGATAATCTCCCTCGATCTGGGGCTCCACGCAAGATCTCACCCCGTGGGGTCAAAATGATCACAAGAATGGTGAGCAAAAATCCCAGAACCACACAGGGGGACCTAGTGAATGACCTGCAGACAGCTGGGACCAATGTAACAAAGCCTACCATCAGTAACACAGTACGCCGCCAGGGACTCAAATCCTGCAGTGCCAGAAGTATCCCCCTGCTTAAGCCAGTACATGTCCAGGCCAGTCTGAAGTTTGCTAGAGAGCATTTTGGATGATCCAGAAGAAGGTTGGGAGAATGTCATATGGTCAGATGAAACCAAAATATAACTTTTTGGTAAAAACTCAACTCGTCATGTTTGGAGGACAAGGAATGCTGAGTTGCATCCAAAGAACACCATACCTACTGTGAAGCATGGGGGTGGAAACATCATGCTTTGGGGCTGTTTTTCTGCAAAGGGACCAGGACGACTGATCCGTGTAAAGGAAAGAATGAATGGGGCCATGTATCGTGAGATTTTGAGTGAAAACCTCCTTCCATCAGCAAGGGCATTGAAGATGAAACGTGGTTGGGTCTTTCAGCATGACAATGATCCCAAACACACCACCCGGGCAACGAAGGAGTGGCTTCATAAGAAGCATTTCAAGGTCCTGGAGTGGCCTAGCCAGTCTCCAGATCTCAACCCCATAGAAAATCTTTGGAGGGAGTTGAAAGTCTGTGTTGCCCAGCAACAGCCTGAAAACATCACTGCTCTAGAGGAGATCTGCATGGAGGAATGGGCCAAAATACCAGCAACAGTGTGTGAAAACCTTGTGAAGACTTACAGAAAACGTTTGACCTCTGTCATTGCCAACAAAGGGTATATAACAAAGTATTGAGATAAACTTTTGTTATTGACCAAATACTTATTTTCCACCATAATTTGCTAATTAATTCATTACAAATCCCACAATGTGATTTTCTGGATATTTTTTTCTCATTTTGTCTGTCATAGTAGAAGTAGAAGTGTACCTATGATGAAAATTACAGGCCTCTCTCATCTTTTTAAGTGGGAGAACTTGCACAATTGGTGGCTGACTAAATACTTTTTTGCCCCACTGTAGCTTTCACACTATATTGACTTCAATGATAAATCAGAGTGGCCTGTACTGATTAAAGGATGAAACAGAAGAAAACAAATGTAGTCACATAAAACATTGCCACACACACACACACACACACACACACACACACGTGTACATGCACACACAAACACAAACAGAATGGTTTTTCAACCTTTAATCAAGTATGTTTGATTAATATAAAATACAATGCTATTTGTCTCATGCGCCGATACAACAGGTGTAGTAGACCTTACCGTGAAATGCTTACTTACAAGACCTTAACCAACAATGCAGTTTTAAGAAAATAAGAGTTATGAAAATATTTACTAAATCAACTAAAGTAAAAACAAACACACAAAATAGCACCATTGGTTAGGAGCCCATAAAACGGCAGCCATCCCTTCCGGCTCAATTCCATTTTCATTCATTTCATCCATTTCCCATGGAGTAAAATTTCAACAAAAAAAGACACAATTATTAAATGATAATTTTTTTATTAATCATATGCCTATCTTACCTTACATTATCATACTACTACAACTACTACAAAATACATATTTTTCTATATTTTCAACACATCAGGCACGGTCCATTCAGTCTTTCCACACCCAAGCCTTTCCCCTCTGCTCCTGCTCACTCTCTGATGTCTTGGATCAGTCTGCCCAGTGTCTCTCTCACTCCCACACTATAAAAGTGAACCCTGCGCTCCACCTCCCTCCCATGTGCCAGTCGGCCAGGCAGAGTTGGTCCAGCTCAGGCAAGTGCTGTTTGTGGCAGAGGATCATGGGCTTTGTTTCTGAGCTCGTACCTCCAGTACTTCTTGGCTCCCAGAAACTCGGGCTGTCTGCCTGCACAAGCTGTGGTGGAGTAAACTGTAAATAAAGTAATGAAAAAGTACATTGGAAATAAAAATGTATTGATTTAAAAAGAAAACCAGTGTAGATAGTATGGTAGGTAGTGGTACTTACTGTGTGAGAAGTGTACCGAGGAAGATACTGATGTTCCTCTGTCATCCATGGTACAGACGGGTTAATTTACAAATAACAATTACTGCATTTTCATCTTTTGAGCTTCTAGTCATGAAACCTATGCAGCCTACTCAATCACTTTTTATAGCTACTGTTGACCAGCCTCCTGGGCCGTATACAGCGTTCATCACAGAGTTCCCTGAATTCCTATCGGACTTTGTAGTCATTTTGGTGACTCAATATTCACATGGAAATGTCCACAGACCCACTCCAAAAGGCTTTCGGGGCCATCATCGACTCAGTGGGTTTTGTCTCCAACATGTCTCCGGACCTACTCATTGCCACAGTCATAACCTGAAGTACAAAAATGGTTAACTACCTTACTGTGGATTTAAATGTAACCTTGCGTAATACCCTAGATGCAGTCGCACCCCTAAAACAAAAAACATTTGTCACAAGGATGTAGCTCTCTGGTAAACAGAAAATACTAGAGCCCTGAAGCAAGCTTCCAGGAAATTGGAACAGAAAGGCACTCCACCAAACGTGAAGTCTTCTGACTAGCTTGCAAAGACAGTACCGTGCAGTATCGAAGAGCCCTCACTGCTGCTCGATCATCCTATTTTTCAAACCTAATTGAGGAAAATAAGAACAATCCAAAATAAATGTTTTCTACTGTCGCAAAACTAACTAAAAATAATCATTCCCCAAGAAAGGATGGCTTTCACTTTAGCAGTTATGAATGCATTAACTTCTTTGACGAAAAGATCATGATCATTAAAAAGCTAATTATAAATATTAATGAAAATAGTCATGGCCTCTAAACCTTCAAGCTGCATACTGGACCCTAATTGCAACTAAACTACTGAAAGAGCTACTTCCTGTACTTGGCCTTCCTATGTTGAACATAATAAATGGCTCCCTATCCACCAAACTCACAAAAAATGTCAGTAATTAACAGAATGACAAATAATGTATATAAAATGCTTCAGTGTGGTTTTTAGACCCCATTATAGCACTGAGACTGCACCCGTGAAGGTGATAAATTACCTTTTAATGGTGTTAGACCAAGGCTCTGTATCTGTCCTCGTGCTCTTAGATCTTATTGTGGCTTTTGACACCATTGATCACCACATTCTTTCGGAGAGATTTGAAACCCGATTTGGTCTATACGGATAGGTTCTTGCCTGATTTAGATCTGATCTGTCGGAAAGATATCAGTTTGTACGTTTGTATCAATTGTACGTTTCGGTATGCCTCAAGGTTCTGTTTTAGGACCACGATTGTTTTCACTATATATTCTACCTCTTGGTAATGTCATTCTGAAACACAATGTCAACTTTCACTGCTATGCGGACGACACACAGCTGTACATTTCGATGAAACATGGTGAAGCCCCAAAATTTCCAACCCTTACTTTTAAACTTGGAGAAAACAAAGATGCTAGTTCTAGGTCCCAATAAACAAAGAATTCTGCTGTTGGATCTGACAATTAATCTTGACAGTCGTCTCAAATAAAACCGTGAAGGACTTTGGCGTTACTCTGGACCCGCACTGCTTCTTGACACACTGCTCGCTTAACCCGTGCAGGCAGCCTCACCAATGTGTTAGAGGAAACACTGTACTGCTGGTGACCAAAGTCAGAGTGCAGAATGCATGCACCCGGCCCGCCACAAGGAGTCGCTAGAGTGCAATGGGACAAGGACATCCTTGCCAGCCAAACCCGGATGATGCTGGGCCAATTGTGCACCGCCTCACTACTGTCTTGTTCGGCTGCGACACATCGTGGGATCGAATCCGGATGTGTAGTGACGCCTCAAGTGCGTTATACCGTTGCACCACTTCGGAGGCCCACTGATCTCTCTTTTGACGAACATATCAAGAATATTTGTAACATCGCAAAAACGTTTTGTCCCAAAATTATGCAAAAAAGCTTATCCATGCTTTTATCACTTCTAGATTAGACTACTGCAATACTCTACTCTCCGGCTACCCGGATAAAGCATTCAATAAACTTCAGTTAGTGCTAATCAAGGCTGCTAGAATCTTGACTAGAACCAAAACATTTGATCATATTACTGGTGTCCTGTTAAGGCTAGGGCAAATGTATTTATTTTTGACCTAGAAAGCATTAAATGGGCTTGCTCCTACCTATCTCTCCGATTTGGTCCTGTTGTACATACCTACATGTACGCTACGGTCACAAGACGCAGGCCTCCTAATTGTCCCTATAATTTCGAAGCAAACAGTTGGAGGCAGGGCTTTCTTCTTCAGAGCTCAATGTTTATGGAATGGTCCGCCTATTCATGTGAAAGACGCAGACTCTGTCTTGACCTTTAAGTCTTTACTGAAGACTCATCTCTTCCATAGGTCCTATGATTGAGTGTAGTCTGGCCCAGGGGTGCAAAGGTGAACAGCAAGGCACTGGAGCGATGAACCACCCTTGCTGTCTCTGCCTCTGACCCTATTACGGAGGAGGAGTCACTGGCTTACTAGTGCTCTTCCACGCCGTCCCCATGAGGGGTGCGTCACTTGAGTGGGTTGAGTCACTGACGTGATCTTCCTGTCTGTTTTTCTCGTGCTGGGAGGAGATGTTTGTGGGCCATACACAGCCTTGTCTCAGGGTAGTAAGTTTGTGATCTGTTGATATCCCTCTAGTGGTGTGGGGGCTGTGCTTTGGCAAAGTGGGTGGAGGTATATCCTGCCTGGTTGGGCCTGTCCGGGGGTGTCGTTGTCCTGTGTGAATTTAAGTATGCTCCCTTTAATTCTCTTTCTCTCCCTTTCACCCTCCCCACCCGGAGGACTTGAGCCCCAGGACCATGCCTTACACTGTACCCAAACCGACCGCGTGCATGCGCCATCATGCACCATCGTGCACCATCATGCACAAATTGATTTTGCCCCCCCCCCTCCCCCACACACACCAAACGCGATCACGACACGCAGGTTACAATATCAAAACAAATTTGGGGACAGGTCGAAAAGCTTTAAACATTTATGGCAATTTAGCTAGCTTGCAGTTGCTAGCTAATTTGTCCTATTTAGCTAGCTTGCTGTTGCTTGCTAATTTGTCCTGTGATATAAACATTGAGTTGTTATTTTACCTGAAATGCACAAGGTCCTCTACTCCGACAATTAATCCACACATAAAATGGTCAACCGAATCGTTTCTAGTCATCTCTCCTCCTTCCAGGCCTTTTCTTGGCAACGCAGATGCTCGTTGGCACGTGCGAGCAGTGTTTGTCATGTATGTCTAAATATATTTTGCAACGCGACGTGAGTGGTGTAGTCAGCATGTTAGGACTACCTGGCCTGATGACTCCTGGCTGTCCCCAGTCCACCTGGCCGTGCTTGCTGCTCCAGTTTCAACTGTTCTACCTGCGGCTATCGAAACCTGACCAGTTTACCGTACGTGCTACCTAGTCCCGGACCTGCTGTTTTCAACTCTCTCTCTCTCTCTACCGCACCTGCTGTCACGACCTTTGAATGCTCGGCTATGAAAAGCCAACTGACATTTACTCCTGAGGTACTGACGTATTGCACCCTCTACAAACACTGTGATTATTATTTGACCCTGCTGGTCATCTAAGAACTTTTGAACATCTTGAAGAACAATCTGGCCTTGATGGCCATGTACTCTTATAATCTCTACCCGGCACAGACAGAAGAGGACTAGCCACCCCTCAGAGCCTGGTTCCTGTCTAGGTTTCTTTTTAGGTTCCTGCCTTTCGAAGGAGTTTTCCCTAGCCACCGTGCTTCTACATCTGCATTGTTTGCTGTTTGGGGTTTTAGGTTGGGTTTACATCTGCTGACGTAAAAAGAGCTATATAAATACATTTTCATAGATTTCATTTGGTGCCAGAAGCTCATTCTTGTGAACTTAGATAGCAGATTCTAGTCGCACTAGTTGTCTTGTTGATTGTTGCCACCAAAACTGAGTTGCCGCCTATCAACCAAACGTTCTAAATTCAAACATTCTACTGAAGCTGCTATACATTTAATTGTGATGTGGTCAGATTCAAATGTAATTGTATTCTTATGATTTACAATCACCATGGAAGTGAAACAGAATGTATGTTAACTATTTCAAATCAACACATTTGTTTGTGATGTCATCACATTATAATGAAATCATTTTCGCCCTCTAGAATGGCCATGGCAATGGATTTTAATGTATAAACTGAACATCATGTCAAATGAGCTCCATATTGAACCCACCAATAGTTTGAATTCACTCAGCAATGCACCAGAAATCCCGATATGTTATGGTATGAAAACAATTACTAATATTAAGGTATGCTGTGTTATAAAAGTATTGCAAAATATGAATGTGTTAGACACTCTATATTTAGATACGGTATGTGAAAGTACTGAAAACATGGCAATTGAGTGTGGTCACTTCCTCTGTGAGCAATATGCAACCTTTCAAGACACGCTGTTCCTTTCCTCAGACCTCCAGGAGTTTTCATGAACTCAACCCCACTAAAACACAAAAAGCAAGTCAGTCTACTATGAATTAATCAACACCCCATGAATTCAACATCCCTAACCACTTAAAACACAAGGCATCGACTCCACACTGGCCACAGCCATACAAAACATGAAGAGAGAAATGATCTTTGAGAGATGCCAGCAGAAAGAGACAGAACGTGACAGAAAGAGAAAGAGAGAGGTTGATAGAATAGGCCTTTAACTGGCACTCTGCTGAAATGAAATGAAAGTGAAATATCTCCTCTTTGTTCTTTAGCAGTGGGTGCTAATTGGAGCTAGCGGTGGGGTGGAGGGCTGCCGCTGGGCCCCTGTCTGTCACACCTGTTGAGACATTGTCCCCTGCATTGATCAGACAGGAAGTCGAATGAAGGAAGCAGTGGCTTACGCCACAGTGGATGTATGGCAGCATCGTGGATCCATTTCCTTTTCAGAGCCCCGCGGATGGATATTGGAACTGGAAGTACCATTGATGGTCAATGCCAGTGGTCAGTGATTTTGACCATCGACTAGGTTGCCTAAGAGGACTTTGTGGATTATTTCCGTTGGGTAAGTCGTATGGCTAATGCATAGGTTGACATTTTGAATATAAATAAAATCAAATGTTTTTGACTGTCAATCAACAGCAATGCCTGTAACATGTCTCAGGGGCCAAATAATTGATTGGTTCTTGAATTTATATCGCTGACAGGGTTTGATGTTAACCACGGTACTTTTTGCCCCCATCCTGCCCCACTGAAACACACACACACACACACACACACACACACACACACACACACACACACACACACACACACACACACACACACACACACACACACACACACACACACACACACACACACACACACACACACACACACACACACACACACAGTTTAGGATTTAGGAAGAACACAGCTCCTGTGACTCCAGAGTGTGATGCTAATGATGCCAATTAATGGACCCTGACAGCACAATCTGCTGCCCATTGTCTCCCAATCAGTAGCTCTGCTGCCCACATGGGCCAAAGATGAGACTGGAGGCTTATTCTCAGGCCGTGTGTTCTCTCTGTGTGTGTGTGTGTGTGTGTGTGTGTGTGTGTGTGTGTGTGTGTGTGTGTGTGTGTGTGTGTGTGTGTGTGTGTGTGTGTGTGTGTGTGTGTGTGTGTGTGTGTGTGTGTGTTCATGCCCCATGGGACAGGGATTAGCTCAATTAGAGTGAGCCTGTCAAGTCGAGATGAGGGGTTTGATGGTCCACTGGTCCCTGTGGCGGTCAGTGTGTGTGTCGTGAGACGTACATCATTAGACTTGGCTGTTGCCTTTATTTGTTGCTGTCTCTCCTGATTCAGTTGGTGGTAACAATAGTCCATATGATGCCCTGTGCTTTTCTATGGCAGTGACCTTCTGTTGGGATATCCATTCATTGTCATAAATTTCAATTCTAATTCATCTCAATTTCATCACCTTTTACTGGATTTATGAATGCATGTAAGCTTAAGATCACAGAAGAACACATTATTTAACAGTCAATAAGTTGATCATTTATCTAAATCCACGTTTCTCTGTTTTTCGGTTTACACATAATCTCAGATGCCACTCAGAAGCTGAATATAGGTGTGAAGCATTCCATTTTGAACCATTCAGTGAAACGATGAATGATTAATCAGCATAGCTAGGTCGCTTCAAACTCACAAAGCGGCCAGCTGCAACACTTCTGATTGGTCGAAACAGTACCATCTTAATAGAAAGACCAGAAATGTCCTCCTTTCTTACAGGCTCAGACATCAGGCACAGGGACTGCATATTGTGCCCAGAGCTAAGCAGAGTATCAATGCAGCAAGGAGGAGCTCTCCTGCCCATGGAGGCTGGAATAAGCAGCACTGAGACCTGCTTTTCCTGGCCTAGGAAACAATAGGGTCATTAAATGAGCAAACAGATTAGAGCGGGTTTCAACAGGGGGATCCAGGAAGGGTCTGGAGAAAGACAGGTCTTCTACCAGTTCCCAGCAGGTAGAGATAATACTAGGGGAAACACTGATACATCTGGCCTGCCTGCTGCTATACAGTGTATCACTATAGGAGGATGAGGATGAGGGGTTTCTTGTCAGTCAGACCCGCTGATGTTAAATCCCCTCCTATTCTGTGTAGGACGAATGTCAAAGACAAGCTTCCCAGCCTATAGTGTAAGAGGATGCATATTGGCCCACTGGATTGCCTATTAGATTGAGATTGGATATAGTATATTGATATCTGGTGTTTTGTTGGACCTGTGTGGCTCAGTTGGTAAGAGCATGGTTCTAGCAAATCTAATCACATTTTATTTGTCATATGCGCTGAATACAACTGTATACAGTATACAATATACTCTACCATGAAATGTTTGCTTCCGAGCCCTTCCCAACAATGCAGATTTTAAAAATTATAATAAAAAGAAAAATAGTGAAACAAGAGGAATAAAATACACAAGAATGAGGTTATATATAGCGAGTACCGGTACCAGATCAATGTGCAGAGGTACGAGGTATTTGAGGTAGATATGTACATGAAGGCAGAGTAAAGTGACAGGCATCAGGATAGATAATAGTAAGAGTAAAATAAAGAACAGAGTAGCAGCAGCATATGATGTGTGTGCTTGTGTTGTGTCAGTATGAGTGTGTGTTATATGTGTGCATATGTAGCGTATGTGAATGTGTGTTTTTTTTGTGTGTGAATGCATCAGTGTCATGTGTGTGAGTGAATGTGGATATGGTGTGTTTACCCCCCCCCCCCCCCCCCCCCCTGCCCTCAGAAAAACCTACATTGGCACGGACTCTACAAGGTGTTGAAAGCATTCCACAGGGATGCTGCCCATGTTGACTCCAATGCTTCCCACAGTTGTGTCAAGTTGGCTGGATGTCCTTTTGGTGGTGGTTCATTCTTGATACACACAGGAAACTGTTAAGTGTGAAAAACACAACGGCGTTGCAGTTCTTGACACAAACCAGTGCACCTGGCACATACTACCATCCCCTGTTCTAAGGCACTTGAATCTTTTGTCTTGCCCATTCACCCTCACACATATACACAGACTCTCAAGGCTTAAAAATCTGAATTTAACAGGTCTCCTCCCCTTCATCTACACTGATTGATGTGGATGTTAAAAGTGACATCAATAAAGGATCATAGCTGTCTATCAGGGCACAAGGCGAGACCCAGATGCAGACACAGGAGACAGATGGTTGGAGTCTTTGACATTTATTAATAATCCAAAAGGGGTAGGCAAGAGAATGGTCGTGGACAGGCAAAAGGTCAAAACCAATTCAGAGTCCAGAAACAGGCAAGGGTCAAAACTGGGTCAAAAAGAGAATAGAAAAGGCAGGAGCACGGGAAAAACCCGCTGGTTGACCTGGACATACAAGACGAGCTGGCATAGAGAGACAGGAAACACAGTTCTACCTGGGTGCATACCTGGCTGGGGTACGCTGACCTCCTGCGCTTGTTCCGGGAAGAGTGGAGGTTGATACCCCAAAGAGCACTCAAAAGGAGAGAGTCCTGTGGCCGAACAGGGAAGGGTGTTCCGGGCATACTCCACCCAGACCAGTTGTCGGCCACAGGACTCTGTGGGGTTGGTTGAGACCAGGCATCTCAGGGTGGTTTCTAGGTCCTGGTTGGCTCGCTCTGACTGGCCGTTGGATTGGAGATGAAATCCGGAGGACAGGCTGGCCGACGACCCAATAAGGGTGCAGAACGGCTTCCAGAACTGAGACAAGAACTGAGGACCCAGGTTGGAGACCATGTCCACTGGGAGTCGATGGATCCAGAAGACCGCACCATAAGCTGGACCATCTACTTGGCAGAGGGTAGTTTGATGAAGGCTAGGGTACGACGGGAACCTGGATGACAGGTCAGCCTTTGTCACGTTCTGACCTTAGTTATTTTGTTATGTCTTTGTTTTAGTATGGTCAGGGCGTGAGTTGGGTGGGTTGTCTATGTTCCTTTTTCTATGTGGTGTTTTTGTGTTTGGCCTGGTATGGTTCTCAATCAGAGGCAGGTGTCGTTAGTTGTCTCTGATTGAGAATCACACTTAGGTAGCCTTTCCCCACCTGTGTTATGTAGGTGATTATTTTCCGTTTCAGTGTTTGCACCATTCGGGACTGTTTCGGTTTTCATTTTGTTTCTCTTGTTCTTTTTGTATTCTGTATTCATTCTCATTAAATTACATTATGGATACATACCACGCTGCATTTTCGTCCTCCGATCCTTCCTACTACTCCTCCTCATCAGAGGATGAAGAAGACCGTTACAGCCTTGAGGAATGAGCCCATTCCAGGACCCGGGACCAGACTGAGTTAGGAACAAATACCTCAGATAGTCCGTAAAGAAAGGTATCGAAAAGAGACTCTGGGTTCCAGGCACGCTCGGCGGCCAACGTACAAAAATCAACCGCGTATTCTGCCACAGTACGGGAGTTTTGATGTAATTCAAGAAGCTTACTGGCCGCCTCTCTTCCGGATACCAGAGAATTTAATACCTTCCTCATCTCTACCATGAATTCCTCCAGATGACAACAAAGGGTGGATTGTTGCTCCCAAACAGCCGTGGCCCAGGAGAGCGCCCTTCCTGACATTAGTGTAATAATTCCTTCGATTCGAAGGGAATGAAGATGGCTGTAGCTCAAAAATAAGAGATTACTGAGAAAGAAAACCCAGACAGGTACCAGGATTCCCAAAATATCTCTCCAGAGGAGGTCAGCTGGGTTCTCGGGGAACCGGGGTAGGCTGAACCAACTCACCACTAAAATAAAAAAAAATACAGGGAGATTGGGGTTTCTCAGGGATGGCAGACAACCTATTAGTTAACTCATTAATTAGCTCCATGGTAGCCTTAAACCCTTGGTCATGGTGTTCCGTCAGGGAACAAAGCCCTTCCAACAGGTCCTGTAGTAGCTCCTCATGCCTCCCAATTGTGACTCCCTGCAGGGAGACAGCGTGGCGGATCTGATCCAAGTCTGCAGGGTCTGTCATGGCCAGTTTGTACTATCAGGGCACAAGGCGAGACCCAGATGCAGACACAGGAGTCAGATGGTTGAAGTCTTTGATATTTATTAATAATCCAAAAGGGGTAGGCAAGAGAATGGTCATGGACAGGCAAAAGGTCAAAACCAGTTTAGAGTCCAGAAATAGGCAAGGGTCAAAACTGGGAATACTAGCAAAAAGAGAATAGAAAAAGCAGGAGCATGGGGAAAACACGCTGGTTGACTTGGACACACAAGACGAACTGGCACAGAGAGACAGGAAACACAGGGATAAATACACGGGGGAAAACAAGCGACACCTGTAGGTGGTGGAGACAATCACAAGGACGTGTGAAACAGATCAGGGTGTAACACTGTCACCTGGATTCACCTGGTCAGTCTATGTCATGGAAAGAGCATGTTTTGTATACTCAGTGTATATAGTCTTGTGAGTGTGCATAGAGTCAGTGCAAGACAGGGTCAGTGCAGATAGTCCGGGTAACCATTTAGTTAACTATTTAGGCGTCTCATGGCTATCTAGCAGACTTATGGCTTTGGGGTAGAAGTTGTCTTGGTGCCTGTTATCCGAGGGCCAATGCTCTGGTACCTTGGGCGGCTGGATATGGTCAAAATTTTTCTGTCCTTCCTCTTGGCCCATGCCAAATCTTTTCAGTCTACTGAGAGCGAAGGTGTGCTGTTGTGCCCTCTTCATGACTGTGTGGGTGTTTGTGGACCAGGTTTGACATTTCTAGATTTTAAGGACAAAGCCATTTGGCTTTCAAGAGGTGCCCAATCTGCCAGTGCACCAAGGCCATTAAACAAAATAGCCAACTAAATGTATAAGAAAACCACAAAACACTAGCTTTTCTGTTAAGAAAAACACAAGTGTAAATGTAGATAAAATATTTGTCTGTCAAAGTGTAGATGATATATGCGTATTGGCTACAGCCTCACATGTCTACACCAATGTTGACATGAGGGAGGCACCAGAAAATTTAGCCAAACTTTAATGAGACTTTTAATTACATATATATAATGGCAAATATAATGTAGGATAATTAATAATTAATGTTTTTTTTGTCATATAATGAGGCATTTTTTACCAGTTTGTTTGATTTACAGTGGTTGTATGATTTTGGGATCTATTGTCCCACAATGGTCCCAGAGTCACGCCCTGACCATAGAGAGCCCTCGGGGTTCTCTATGGTGTGACTAGGGGGGTTTCTAGGTATTATATTTCTATGTTGGTGTGTGTGTATGGTTCCCAATTGGAGGCAGCTGATGATCGTTACCTCTAATTGGGGATCGTACTTAGTGTGTCCTTTTTCCCACCTGCGATGTGGGATATTGTTTTGTATGAGTGCCTATGTGCGCTATGTATTTCACAATCGTTATATCTTTGTTGTTTTAGTTTCACTATGACTAAAATGTGTAACTCTACTCCAGCTGTGCCTTGGTCCAATTATTCATACAGTCGTGACAGAATATCCCACCACTACAGGACCAAGCAGCGTGCCCAGGAGGTGAAGAAGAGTTGGTCATGGGAAGAGATACTAGGTGGATGCGAGACCCTTCCTTGGCGGGAGTCGCCGAGGAGTAAAGGAGGACAGCAATGACGCCGGGGTCCGTGGCCACAAACAGCCCAAAGCTTCCAGCGACAGTTCACAGTTCAGAGCCTCTAGTGACGGTCCACGGCCCGGAGCTTCTAGTGACGGTCTACGGCCCGGAGCTTCCTGCGCCGGTGCCATGGGCGGAGCCTTCCACTGCGCCGATGCCCAATCCAGGCACGGCGTCCAGTCCCGCTCCATGGCCGGAGCCTTCCTCTGCGCCAGTACCCAGTCCAGGCACGGTGCCCAGTCCCGCTCCATGGCCGGAGCCTTCCTCTGCGCCGGTGCCCAGTCCGGGTACGGCGTTCAGCTTGGCTTCATGGCCGGATCCGCGGTCTGAGCGGGTGCTACGTCCCACACCAGAGCCGCCACCGACGCTAGTTGCCCACACCTCCCCATCTAGTTTCAGGATTTGCGGTCGGAGTCCGCACCTTTGGGGGGGGGGGGTAACTAAAGTTTTGTACTATGGGGGATATAAAATTGACATAGCTATTGCTTTTGCTGTTCCTTACTAATCTTTTGGGCTGAAGAAAAGTACAGATGGTCTGAGATGGATCCGACACGTGATGGGCATTGGCTAATAAGAATTGAAATATCTAAGAGAGCTATAAGAATGAGAGGTGACTTTGGCAATTGGCTTCCTGAAGGGCCCGCCCCAGGTGGTGAGGGTAGGCAGCAACACCTCCGCCACGCTGACCCTCAACACGGGGGCCCCTCAGGGCTGTGAGCGTAATCCCCTCTTCCACCCCTTGTTCACTCACGACTGCGTGGCCATGCTTGACTCCAACACCATCATCAAGTTCACGGTGGTAGGCTTGATCACCAACAGCGATTGAGACAGCGTACAGGGAAGAGGTCAGAGACTTAGCGGGGTGATGCCAAGACAACAACCTCTTTTAGTGGGCATTACGGCCACACAAGGGGAATCCACATCCATTGCCGTCAATGCCCCCGGTAAATTCAAGGCTTTGTGTGAACCATGGAGCTCTTGACCAGCTCCACTACAGCCCCCTCGATGTGGATGGGAACGTGCTCTCCCCTCTTTCTCCTGTAGTCCATGATTAGCCCCTTGGTCTTACTGACGTTGAGGTAGAGGTTGATATTCTGGCACCAGCCTGCTAAGTCTCCCTGTAGGCTGTCTCATCGCCGTTGGTGATCAAGCCTACCACCATTGTGTTGTCAGCAAACTTGATGATGGTGTTAAAGTCATGTGTTGACATGCAGTAGTGAATGAACAGGTAGTATTATAAAACATTTTTTTCACCTTTATTTAACCAGGTAGGCCAGTTGAGAACAAATTCTCATTTACAACTGCGAACTGGCCAAGATAAAGCAAAGTAGTGTGACACAAACAACAACACAGAGTTACACATGGAATAAACAAACGTACAGTTGTCACGTTCTGACCTTAGTTCTGTTATTTTGTCTTTGGTTTAGTATGGTCAGGGCTACGGGGAGCATTCAACCAGGTAAGGTTGGGTAGGATCGGTGCTCAAGAGCTCCAGTTCGCCTTCACAGTCCGGTCTGTCCAGTGTCACCTCCACGTACCAGCCCTCCGGTGGTAGCCCCCCGCACCAGGCTGTCTCTCCGTCTCATCCCTACAGGTGCTCCCGTCTGTCCTGAGCCGCCAGAGTCTCCCGTCTGTCCTGAGCCTCCAGAGTCTCCCGTCTGTCCTAAGCCGCCAGAGTCTCCCCTCTGTCCTGTGCCGCCAGAGTCTCCCGTCTGTCCTGAGCTGCCAGAGTCTCCCGTCTGTCCTGAGCTGCCAGAGTCTCCCGTCTGTCCTGAGCCTCCAGAGTCTCCCGTCTGTCCTAAGCCGCCAGAGTCTCCCGTCTGTCCTGAGCCGCCAGAGTCTCCCGTCTGTCAGGAGCCGCCAGTCAGCCAGGAGCCGCCAGTCAGCCAGGAGCCGCCAGAGCCGCCAGTCAGTCAGGAGCCGCCAGAGCTGTCAGTCATCCAGGAGCCGCCAGAGTCCTCAGTCAGCCAGGAGCCGCCAGTCAGCCAGGAGCCGTCAGTCAGCCAGGAGCCGCCAGAGCCGTCAGTCAGCCAAGAGCCGCCAGAGCCGTCAGTCAGCCAGGAGCCGTCAGAGCCGTCAGTCAGCCAGGAGCCGCCAGAGTCGTCAGTCAGCCAGGCGATGCCAGAATCGCCCTTCACTCCGGAGATGACGGAGTCTCCCACCTGTCCGGTGCTGCTGGAGTCTCCCGCCTGTCCGGCGCTGCCGGAGTCTCCCGCCTGTCCGGCGCTGCCAGTGCCTCCCGCCTGTCCGGTGCTGCCAGAGTCTCCCGCCTGTCAAGCACTGCCGGAGTCTCCTGTCCATTCGGGACCCTTGGGTCCTCAGTCCAAGGTCGGCGGCGAGGGTCACCGCTCGGCGGCGAGGGTCACAGCTAGGAGAGCGGAGGCAGCAGGTAATGGGAGCCAGCGGAAAAGAGGCCACGGAGGCGGGCTAAGAGGCGGAATAAGACTATGGTGGAGTGGGGTCCACGTCCCGTGCCAGAGCTGCCACCGCGGACAGACGCCCACCCAGACCCTCCCCCATAGGTTCAGGTTTTGCGGCCGGAGTCCGCACGTTTTGGGGGGGGGGGGGGGGGACTGTCACGTTCTGACCTTAGTTCTGTTATTTTGTCTTTGGTTTAGTATGGTCAGGGCGTGAGCTGGGTGGGCAATCTATGTTTGTTTTTATATGTTCGTTTTTGAGTTCGGCCTAGTATGGTTCTCAATCAGAGGCAGCTGTCAGTTGTTGTCCCTGATTCAGAATCATACTTAGGTAGCCTGGGTTTCACTGTTGGGTTGTGGGTGTTTGTTTCCTTGTGTTCGTACCACACGGGACTGTTTCGTTTTGTTCACATCGTTTCTTGTTTTGTTCCTGTGTTCAGTTTGTTTATTAAAAAGACATGAACACTTACAACGCTGCACCTTGGTCCTCCTCTCTATCTCCAGACGACATCCGTTACAACAGTCAATAACACAATAGAAAATAAGTGTATATATACAGTGTGTGCAAATGGTGTGAGGAGGTAAGGCAATAAGTAGGTCATAGTAGCGAAGTAATTACAATTTAGCAAATTAACACTGGAGTGATAGATGTGCAGATAATGATGTGCAAGTAGAAATACTGGTGTGTAAAAGAGCAAAAAAGTAAATAAAAACAATATGGGATGAGGTAGGTAGATTGGATGGGCTGTGTACAGCTGCAGCGATCGGTTAACTGCTCAGATAGCTCATGTTAAAGTTAGTGAGGGAGATATAAGTCTCCAAATTCAGCGATTTTTGCAATTCGTTCCAGTCATTGGCAGCAGAGAACTGGAAGGAAAGGCGGCCAAAGAGGTTTTGGCTTTGGGGATGACCAGTGAGATATACCTGCTGGGAGTGCGTGCTGTGTTATCGTGACCAGTGAGCTGAGATAAGGCAGAACTTTACCTAGCAAAGACTTATAGATGACCTGGATCCAGTGGGTCTGGCAACGAATATGTAGCGAGGGCCAGCCGACGACAGCATACAGGTCGCAGTGGTGGGTGGTGTATGGGGCTTTGGTGACAAAACGGATGGCACTGTGATAGACTGCATCCAGTTTGCTGAGTAGAGTGTCGGAGGCTATTTTGTAAATGACATCGCCGAAGTCGAGGATCGGGAGGATAGACAGTTTTACGAGGGTATGTTTGGCGGCGTGAGTGAGTGAAGGAGGCTTTGTTGCAAAATAGGAAGTTGATTCCAGACTTAATTTTGGGTTGGAGATGTTTAATGTGAGTCTGGAAGGAAAGTTTACAGTCTAGCCAGACACCTGGGTATTTGTAGTTATCCACATATTCTAAGTCAGAACTGTCCAGAGTAGTGATGCTAGACGGGCAGGCGGGTGCTGGAAGCGATCGGTTGAAAAGCATGCATTTAGTTTTACTAGCGTTTAAGAGCAGTTGGAGGCCATGGAGGGAGTGTTGTGTGGCATTGAAGCTTGTTTGTAGGTTTGTTACCTTCTTCGGGCTAGGGGGCAGTATTCGGAAGTTTGGATGAATGAGGTGCCCAAAGTAAACTGTTACTCAGGCCCAGAAGCTAGGATATGCTCTTTGGTAGAATTGGATAGAAAACACTCTATATTTTCCCAAACTGTTAAAATAATGTCTGAGTATAACATAACTGATATGGCAGGTGGAAACCCGAGGACAATCAATCCATAAAAAAAACATTCAGCTCACCCTTGATTACAATAGCTGTCAATGGGAATATAAAAGGAAGACCTCCCAGGTTGCAGTTCCTAGGGCTTCCACTAGATGTCAACAGTCTTTAGAAAGAGTTTCAGGCTTGTTTCTTGAAAAATGAGCTAGAATTTGTCGTTTTTCTCGGTGGCTCCTATTTTGGCTGTAGTGTTTGTAGCGCGTTCCGGTGAGTGCGCGTACTTCGTTATTTATCTCCGGTAATGGTCTCCGGTATTCTCCGTCTTACATTTGATCGTTTATTTACATATTAGGGTACCTGAGGATTGATTAGGAACGTTGGTTGATATGTTTGGAAGAAGTTTATTGGTATCTTACGGGATTAATTTGTATGTATTTTGAACGAGGGAAACCGGTGGATTACTGAGTCTAGCGCGCCAATGAAACAGACTTTTTTGGGATATAAAGAAGGCCTTTATTGAACAAAGGGACCATTTGTTATGTAGCTTTGACTCTTGCGATTGCAACCAGATGAAGATCTTCAAAGGTAAGTGATTTATTTTATTGCTATTTCTGACTTTTGTGACGCGTCTGCTTGGTAATGCTTTTGTGCGAAGGGCGCTGTCCTCAGAAAATTGCATGGTGTGCTTTCGCCGTAAAGCCTTTTTTAAATCTGACAACGCAGCTGGATTAACACGAAGTTAAGCTTTTAAATGATGTATGACACTTGTATTTTCATGCATGTTTAATATTATGATTTCTGTCATTTGAATTTCGCGCTCTGCAATTTCACCGGATGATGTCGAAGTGAGATGCTAGCATCCCAATGATCCGTAAGAAGTTAACACAGTGTCCAAAGAAGGTCCAGATGTATACAGAATGGTGTCGTCTGAGGAGAGTTGGATCAGGGAAACACCCGCAGCAAGAGCGACATCGTTGATCTATACAGAGAAAAGAGTCGGCCCGAGAATTGAACCCTGTGGTATCCCCATAGAGCTCAGAAACTGGATTGCCCAGCAGAGAGGTACGGTGGGATTTGAAATGGTCAGTGATCTGTTTATTAACTTGGCTTTCGAAGACTTTAGAAAGGCAGGGCAGGATGGATAGAGGTCTGTAACAGTCTAGAGTGTCACCCCCTTTGAAGAGGGGGATGACCATGGCAACTTTCCAATCTTTAGGGATCTCGGACGATACGAGAGGTTGAACAGACTAGTAATAGGGGTTGCAATAATGGTGGCAGAACATCTTAGAAAGAGAGGGTCTAGATTGTTTATCCCGGCTGATTTGTACGGGTCCAGGTATTGCAGCTCTTTCAGAACATCTGCAATCTGGATTTGGGTGAAGAAGAAGCTGGTGAGGCTTGGGCAAGTAGCTGCGGGGGGTGCTGAGCTGTTGGCCCAGCTTGGGGTAGCCAGGAGGAAAGCATGGCCAGCCGTAGAGAAATGCTTAATGAAATTCTCGATTATCGCGGGTTTATTGGTGGTGACAGTGTTTCCTAGCCTCAGTGCAGTGGGCAGCTGGGAGGAGGTGCTCTTATTCTCCATGGACTTTACAGTGTCCCAAAACTTTTTGGAGTTAGAGCTACAGGATGCACATTTCTGTTTGAAAAAGCTAGCCTTTGCTTTCCTGACTGACTATGTGTATTGGTTCCTGACTTCCCTGAAAAGTTGCATATCGCGGGGACTATTCGATACTAGTGCAGTCCGCCACATGATGTTTTTGTGCTGATCGAGGGCCTTCAGGTCTGGAGTGAACCAAGGGCTATCTGTTCTTAGTTCTACATTTTTTGAAAGGGGCATGCTTATTTAAGATGGTGAGGAAATTACTTTTAAAGAACGACCAGGCATCCTCTTCCGACGTGATTAGGTCAATATCCTTCCAGGATACCCGGGCCAGGTCGATAAGAAAGGCCTGCTCGCAGAAGTGTTTTAGGGAGCGTTTGACAGTGATGAGGGGTGGTCGTTTGACCGCGGACCCATAGCGGATGCAGGCAATGAGGCAGTGATCGCTGAGATCCTGATTGAAAACAGCAGAGGTGTATTTGGAGGGCAAGTTTGTTAGGATAATATATATGAGGGTGCCCATGTTTATGGATTTAGGGTTGTACCTGGTGTTTTCCTTGATAATTTGTGTGCGATTGAGGGCATCTAGCTTAGATTGTAGGACTGTGTGAAGCATATCCCAGTTTAAGTCACCTAACAGAACGAACTCTGAAGATAGATGGGGGGCAATCAATTCACATATGGTGTCCAGGGCACAGCTGGGAGCTGAGGGGGGGCTATAACAGGTGGCAACAGTGAGACACTTATTTCTGGAGAGATTATTTTTTTAAATTAGAAGCTTGAACTGTTTGGGCATAGACCTGGAAAGTATGACAGAACTTTGCAGGCTAGAGGAGGGGACTAAGCACACACCCCTGAGGGGCCCCCGTGTTGAGTGTTAGCGTGGCGGCGATGTTGTTGCCTACCCTCATCACCTGGGGCCGGCCCATCAGGAAGTCCAGGATCCAGTTGCAGAGGGGCTGGTCAGTCCCAGAGTCCCCAGCTGTAGTCTATAAATGGCATTCTCACATAGTTATTGCCCCTATTGTCCAGGTGGGAGAGGGTAGTGTGAAGTGCAATTGAGATTGCCTCCTCTGTGGATTTGTTGGGGCGGTATATGGGAATTGGAGTGGGTCCAGGGTGTCTGGGATGATGGAGTTGAATGAATAGACTTTCAACGCACTTCATAATTATAGATGTAAGTGCTACAGGGCGGTCATCCTTTAGGAAGGTTACCTTGGAGTTCTTGGGAACAGTGACAATGGTGGTCAGTTTGAAACATGTTGGGATTACAGACTGGGACAAGGAGAGATTGAACATGTCAGTGAAGACACTTTCTAGCTGGCAATAGTTATTGTAAGACCTTGAAATACATGTGAAATAATTGTTTTTCTGCATTCTTTGTTTCTTTCACTGTTTTCATGGAAGGTACGAAGGTACTCTTCAAATGTTATTCATCCATGCATATTAAGTTCCCACCAGCAGCTAGTTACAGCTAATGGCTGAGATACAAAGTCATTTCGTGGCAACTGTAATTAAAAACATTTCTTAATTTGCTCACTATTTAGAAACTCTTCGGAGTGGTAAATGTAATTTCCAGCAAAAAGTTTTGACTTTTTACAGAATTGGCTGCTGGACTTAAATGCCCTTACAAACAACACAGGACGAGACATTATAAGACTTTCTTAGGAGAAAAAGAGCGAGAGGGAGACACATTTGAATCTTTGGTTTTGTATGGGGACAGAACAGCATAATACACCAAAGCCTCTTAGTGGATATGTTTGTTTTGCTTTGAGTTTTCCAAGATCTGTTTCTGTTTGCTGTTTTAAATCTCCTCTTTGTGACGGTGCTGGAGAAGACTAATGACTTCTTTGATTCACCGACATCCCCGACAGAATCGCTTTAAGCATGTTAGGTCACCCAACTAATCTTTACTTGCTTTCCCACATGTACTACACTTGGAAGGTACACAAGTTAATTTTCTCACAACATATATTCAATGTCACCTCACACATTTATGCATTCACAGTTATCTCCCACTCTGTCTCCCTCTCTTTCTCTCAACACACTAACCACCTGTTATAAATATATTACATGGTCGTAGAAGATGGAAGATTCTACAAGCACCTTTGTCATCATTGGTGCCAGATCTGCTCCTAACAACTCTTATAAAAGCAAAAATGGTAGTCCGCAATGGAAGGGGAAACAAAGGAGAATAGAGAGTCTGATAAACCCAGATGTAGCAGTGAATCAGGGGTCAGAACAGACGATCTGTGTTCTGACCCCTGACGATCTGTGTTCTGACTCTCCTCAGTCCTCTCCCAGCCTCTGATTGTCTTTAGACCGCCTGAGCATGTCTCTGTCTCTGGGATGGGACTGCTGAAAAACTATTTACATTAATGCCGCTCATCCCCCCCCCCCCCTTTGTTTTTACACTGCTGCTACTCGCTGTATATTATCTATGCAATGTCGCATTACAAATTACCTCAACTAACCTGTACCCCAGCACATTGACTCGATACTGGTACCCAATGTATATAGCCTCGTTATTGTTATGTAATTTATTGGGTTACTTTTTGATTGGTTTGATTATTTAACTTTACTTTAGTAAATATTTTCTTAACTCTATTTTTTTAACTGCTTTGATGGTTAAGGATTTGATTTGCTGTCCAGGATACTACAGAAAGAAGAGAGAAGAAGAGAGTGAAAGAGAGAGAAGGGGGATCTAGTTGGATCATTATGGACCCACCACAGTACAGAGAGACCTCCCTGCTGACGAGCAAACATTGCTACAAATGGCAGAGCCGGCCAGACAATCACTCTCTGAATGGGGGCTAATTAGCTGGTGGCTAACGCCAATTTACTAACACCTGTATTAGCGCACTACCACGGCGGGGAGCCTGGGCTAGGACTGGCCAACAAGCCCTAATCCTCCATAAGCCAACCGTGCTCCTCCCTCCAAACTAACATTAGCATATTCTCCATTAGCTAGCTATGAGTCCAACCTGGAAGAGACAGATTTTCACAGCTGGGGGGGGGGGGGGGGGGGGGGGGGGGGGGGGTCTAGCGGAGAGAGGGATGAGTGTGTATGTGTGTGTGTGGAGGCGAGGTTGTGTGTGGTGTGTGTGTGTGTGTGTGTGTGTGTGTGTGTGTGTGTGTGTGTGTGTGTGTGTGTGTGTGTGTGTGTGTGTGTGTGTGTGTGTGTGTGTGTGTGAGTAAGTGCATCCATGCATGTGTACATTAATTTATGTGAACATACATGTGCGCTGTGAGTCCCATTCCATCACTCTCACTCTCTCACACACTCTCTTCCAGTGCCTGGGTGGTGGAGTGATTATCTCCTATCAGTGTGTGAGTCAGTGATTATGAGGCCTGTGTGTGTAAAGGATTAGCCAGCTTTAGCATTAGTATTATGACTGGCCGGGCTGCATTCCCCTGCTTTGCTGGTAATGTGAGGGGAGGAGAAGACAGCCGGTCCATTAGCTGTCTGTTTGCTCAGGAGTCGGCCCACTCTGATCCCCAATTTCACTCCCTGATTCCGGGAGAATCTCTTTCTTTTGTGAATGGAGGGATGGAGGGATGAAGAGATAAAGGGTAAGACAGAGGGGCACGTTGATTCAGAGATCACGGGTTCTTGGGAGATTCTGTCCCCTTACCAAACTAATCAGGGTGTGTAAACAGAGGGAACGGCATGAAGGTTTATCTGGTAAAAAGAAGAGAGAGTTGGTGAGGTCTGAAGTGTTGACTGAGAGATGTTCTCATGGGACCACCATCAGTCTGACCCAAACAGACCAAAGACAGTCAGCATCTGAGAACACCCTGAAACTCACTGTCTATGTCTCTGGTTCAACGGTGGAGAGATTTGGAGAATTCAGTGGCATGACAGCCAGTTTGATGTAGTTCGATATAGTTATCCAGCCAAGTCACTTTGAAGAAATGTGTAGATCAACATGATTCTGCAGGTGGGTGATTCCGTGTGATATTTTTAAGCTTTTTCACAACATTGCAGAGAATACATTTGAGATACTTCTAGGTAACTTTGGGTTACTCGTAAAGTCGTCATCTCCAACATTGTCTCCATTACAGAGCTTTTCTTTGGTGTCGGTTGAGGCCTATCCATTCATATCAGCAGTTCCTCCACTGCATTCACCTGTCCTTATTTCTATTGGGAATTGTTTCTCTACTTGGTGATGAAAGTCTACAAACCTGTCAGCATTGTGATGATATTGACAAATTAATTCCGCACAATGTGCTTATTTTCCATTTTCCTTTTAATAAGGAACCATGTTTGACAATATTTGATGTGTATGAAATTGTTTTGTGAAGTGTGCATAAAATATCAATAATTGCCCCAAATTCTGCCGCTTTTGATAGTTGTATTTCCAATTTTGATCATCATTTAATGACTGCAAAGAAAATACATTGATTCACATGGAATTTTTAGGAGAGAGATTAACTTTCTGTTTTGTCAGCTTGATTCAAGAGGTATGTAATGGTTGTGAGTATTTGCAATTTTTATAGTATCATATAGTTTGTGTTTGTGTTTTGAGAAGACAAGTACATTTTGAAAATGGATTTAATGTTTTGCAACAGACCATATGGTACTGTGTCTTGTGTGCAATGTTTTGAAAATCAACAACATTGTTCCCCAAAAATTGTTGTATGCAATTGAGAAAAACTGTAACAGTTGTTTTAACTATTCCTAACCGTAACCATAACCCTATAGCTTCATGTCCACATCCCAGTTCAAACGTAACCCTCAACCACAACCCTAGCCCTAAACCTAACCCTAGCTTCAAGTCCACATTTCGGTAGAACCCTAGCCTCAACCACAACCCTAACCATTACTATAACCTTAGCCCTAGCTTCATGTCCACATCCCAATTCAACCCTAGCCTCAACCACAACCCTAGCCCTAAACCTAACCCTAGCTTCAAGTCCACATTTCGGTAGAAACCTAGCCTCAACCACAACCCTAACCATTACTATAACCTTAACCCTAGCTTCATGTCCACATCCCAATTCAACCCTAGCCTCAACCACAACCCTAGCCCTAAACCTAACCCTAGTCTCATGTCCACATTTCAGTTCAACCCTATCCTCAACCACTATCTTAACCCTAACCTTAAGGCTAGCTTCATGTTCTGTGCAACAAATACATATTTCATCACAGTCAGGTGTTCTTCCTGTACACAACTCCTTCTCCTTTCACATTTAAACTGCGATTCTGTTTCTATAATGACCTATCAATCATCCAATCAAAGCACCATGCCCCTACAGACTACCCCTTGTGACACAACAAAGTAGCAGCTCGACATTATTTAGATTTTAAGTGGACATCAAATCAGATGTCACCATCTATTCCCTGTGTCCCGGCCCTCTCTGATACCCCTTACTGACAATTAGGGAGGAGAGAGGGGGGCAAATCTTCAATGGGATGGCTACTAAGGCAATAGAGAGGGGCAGAGAGGGGTACACATGCTACCCTGCTAGAAGCCAGGGTCAATAGGGACCAGGGCTAATGGGTAATCACTAGGGGGCTTATGCTGCAAATCAACCCTGATCTGGAGGGCCCTTCTGGGGATAGCTGTCCAGAGAGAGCTGGGTCTGGAGCTAGGATGCAGTAATGGGTGCTGGGGTGGAGATCTGTAGGGGCCCAGAGGGGAATATGGTGTCAGACTGGCACAGGCGTCACCAGGCTCAAAGTGTCTTTGATAGGCAAAGTAGTCCCATATGGGGAACATAAAGGAATAGGTTGGTTCAGAGCCAACTTGTACAATAGAGACTCTTGGTTTCACATGAACAGATTATGTTTTGGGGGTTCAATAGCAGGGGATTTGTGGTACCTACTCAGAGAAAGGTTTGAGTTGCAATTTCAACTGTTGTGGTAGAGAAGGGGTACACTTTAAACCTTACAGGAGCAATAAGTGCTAAGTGCCTCACTCAAGGACACATCAATAGATTTTTCACCTAGTCAGCTCGGGGATTAAAACCAACAACCTTTCAGTTACTGGCTCAACGCTCTTAACCTCTAGGCTACCTGCCAAGCTCTTTTCCTTTACTGCTTTGTCTTCAATGTAGGTCAGAATTAGTTTCCCTATAGATTTCCCTGTCTCTGTTGGATACCCTGTAGGCAGCGTGCGAATTACACTGGGGTCAGAGGTGAGTTCAGCCCCCCCAAAATGAGACATGAGCTTCCCTAATTGCAATAAAGGTCTAACTTTGGAGGAGTCTATAATTTAACCATTCTCCTATTTGTTTAAAATGCAATGTTCTACTGGACATTAAGAACACCTGCTCTTTCCATGACATGGACTGACCCGGGTGGATCCGGGTGGGGGCTATGGTCCCTTGTTGATGTCTGGTGGATCCACTTCAGTCGGTGTGAATGAAGGGGAGAAGACAGGTTGAATGGGGATTATGAAAATAAAATAAATTCCAAATTAAACAAACACCGTGACCTCTCTGTCATGATTTAAACTTGCCTAATAAACCAGACATTTACACCAATACTTGATAAATAGACTGGACATAGCAATGCAACATTTCTTAAGCTTTCCTTACAAGACAGAATGTTGAATAAAATTACATTTGATTTTACTCTACCTGTTGTCTGTGCGGTTGGTCCTTCAGCCGCTCGAAATCTGAGACCAAATGTCCACAGGAAATTGTTTACCCAACTTTTTATAGCGCCGGTACTGCCGTTGATATGTGATTCACCTGGCACATGCACAAAACCATGTAAACACCTGCAAACTTCAGTTACATGCGAGGAGCCAAGATGGCGTCGCTGTGAGAGTGAGTGTTTTCTCGCTTGTCCAAGCAACTTTGAGGATTAGGTTGTTAATAGTCCAGTATTGGCTAATGATGTAGCAATAATCTAACCATTACTTGTTTTAGCTACATATGGCAAGTTGAATGGGAAGAACACGACAGAAAGACAACAGAAGACGGAATATCCAAGCCTCAAAGAAGACGGCAGGCATGCTAGCTAGCTATGACGAGAGCCAGAGCAACATGGGTACACAAGATGCCGCTAGATCATGCAAGAGAAAGAACAAGATGGACCAGGACGAGATCCTTGGAACCTCTTTACCTCAGACACCAATTAAAAATCTACCAGGAAAAGAAGTGAGGACATTTCCATGTCTGAACTTTTCTCTGCAAACCAGACCCCGACTACTAAACAAGAGGCCAAATTCTCCAAAGTGTCCATCATAGAGCGGGCTACCGATGAAACATCAAAGAAGATTAATAATTTGTGACTCGTTTCAGGAAACTGGGCGTATGTCGCCAGTCATGACTTCACAGGAGATGCATTTGAATGTTTATTTTTATTTGTTATCAAAATGTGTTTTTTTTGGCAGAAATGCCTTCTGGAACATTTGAACTTTCATGTGCCTAAATAAGAAACTTGTGTGTCATCTGTAAATGTGAATAAAGTTGTTAAATGACGAGCCTAGTTGGTTTAGCCACAGAAAAAGTCTGAAACTTTTCCGCTAGTCATGAGTGGCTGAGATAATGAAGGAGCTGGACATGCCAAGAGATGAGTTTCGGATTTGTCTGCAGTGTAGCATCTTCTGTCTATAAAATTAGCTGCTCGTTATGTGTAATCCTTTCTACTGCAGTTTTTTTTCTCAAAAGATATAACGTTAGCCATAGAGAACTGCAATGTGTTGCTACTCCTCTCAATAACATTACTGCTCTGAATTTATCAGGCACTATCGACAAAGGTCAGCGGGAAAAAGTTGTGATGTACTACTTTCAAGAGGACGGTTCTTATGGCATTGTCAGTGTGAAGCAGAGTGACTTGACACAAGGGGCAAACCAGCTGTACAAACAAAACGGAAGCAACACAGGACGTCTTGTTTAATGAAAGGGGTTGCAGACTACCATGATGAAGCGTTCATCGATGTATATAATTTAGTCAGAAAGTTGTTTGTGATGCTAGTTATAGCCTAATGTTAGCTAGCTAACCAGCTAACATTGAACCTATTTGGTTAACTTTAGCTAGCTATGACAATCGGTTTATATTGCTAGTACTCTATGGATTGGGATTATGGTTCATTCTTTAGCTTTCTAGCTAGCTACGTGTCTAAACAAAAGACTCCAAGTTAAAGCATGCTGCTAGCTAGCTGATGTTAGGTGGCTGGCTCGCTAGCTAACATTACATGTATGATCTGTGTACTAATATTATCTCAGAAAGCCATTTGCATTGCTAGTTATACACTAATGTTATCTAGCTAACATTGAACCTATTTGGTTAACTTTAGCTAGCTATGACAATCAGTTTGTATTGCTAGAACTTCATTGTTTAGCTAGCTAGCCAGCTACATGTATGAACAAAAGACTCCACTTCGTCAGATGATTACAAGACCCATCAAGATAGCCAGGTGTGTCAGATGGTGATTACGGCCATCTATTGTATATTAATGCTAAAATATTTGTCTCTGGAATTTGTCTTTCAGTATCAGTAGGAGAATGGTCTAATGCCTCCCATCAAAAAGAGAGCTGGCCCAAGAAAGCATAGGTTACCACAAGAAGCATGAGGACTGGCACTGAGTTGTGAACTTCATCAACAACTACGCAGGGGATAATGCAGTATTACCAGGACGCCACCCAGGATACAAACACATTGGTGGAAAGCTGCTGCCATCTCATATGAAAAAAATGCAGTGGTGTGGCGTCTCTACAAGGAATGGATGACACTTCTTGGATATGTAAAGCATAAACAACACGTTTTGATTATTTAATTTACCTCCAACATGATTCGCACTATTTTTATTGATCTCACATTATTTCTGTATTTTCCAGAAGTACTTGGGGTCGGGTTGTCTTCCTTCAGGAATCTGTGGAGAAAATTGCTGCCCCACATCTCTAGCCCTAAGCCGCCAGAGGAACAAGGAAAATGCAATAAATATTTACTCTGAGCTGCGCTACGGTAGGTTGGTCGGAGATGCTGGCCGTGTTGGCCAACAGAGATCTTCCTGTCCTCGGAAGAATGTCTCTGTTGGTAAATTGGATACGTTGTAGTATCATCATTGTGTGTTAGACTGGATATGTCGTCCGTCCTTTCCTAGCCCACGTTTACAGCGGCCGCTGCTAACTCAACAGCTAGGAGGTATCACTTCTGTAGTGAATAAGAGTTCAAAGTTCATACCGTTTGCAACCAAAGCTCACACTGAGGTTGGCTTCGTTCTGTAGTTATTGTCTGAATCCTTCTGACACCGGACCGTAGCCTTAATGTACCCGGGAACAGAAGGTTACATTTTCGTCAAGGGCGTATATAGTGGAGGGAGAGAAGGGTGTGTTTCATAGTTTATAACCCATGTCTCTTCACGGGGGCGGGCCACTGATTGAGCAGAGCTCTAACCTTATGAAAACCCAATTCTCTCATTTGGAAGCTAAAATTACATTTAATATTTTCACAAATAGTTTTATATTCAAACATTTAAATTGCACAACAATTCCATGTGAATCTGATAAATAGAATGTGTAGACTTTCCCAGATACAGTTTATGTTGTCCTGCCATCAGTCATAATGTCTCAGATGACAACCGAACTGACATCATATTCATTAAGTACAAATGCATATTTTCAACTGGTTCTATTACCGAAATATGGTTCCTTTCCCCCACTTGTTTGATGTTCCCAGACTCTCTATGTTTAACAAAGGCTATTCAAGAGTCCTTCAGTATAGTCAAGAGAGAGAGGGGAGAAAGGTACCTTACCCATAGGCCAACGTCATGACATAAGCAACATTTCCTCATTTATACTGATTAAAGACATATATATAGATATATACAAGCCAGCAAATGCCTTTCACTGAGCTGTGTAAAGACAGACTGATAGGGGTGAGACAATTCATTTGAATGTATCTTAATGTTCTTTGCAGGTGCACTATCCTTCTGACCGTATGCAGCCAGGTCCCATCTACTTTTTAACTCCTCACAAGTGTGGCTTGTTTGGTATCAGCTGTGAAGGAATACCACAAGAATTCAACTACTTGATTGATAAAGGAATGTCATCTAGCACAGTCATCAACTACATGCATTATTCATTTTTTTGCCCCTTTTTCTCCCCAATTGGTAGTTACAGTCTTGTCCCATTGCTGCAACTCCCGTACAGACTCAGAAGAGGCGAATGTTGGGGTTGAGTGTGGCTCCTCCGAAACACAACCCAGCCAAGCCACACTGCTTCTTGGCACAACGCCCGCTTAACCCAACCACACCAATGTGTCGGAGAAAACACCATACACCTGGCGACCGTGTCAGCGCGCATTGCACCCGGCCCGCCACAGGAGTCACTAGTGTGCGATGGGACAGGAACATCCCTGCTGGCCAAACCCGGACGATTGTGCTAATTGTGCACCGTCTCCCGGACAGAGCCTGGACCTGGACCAGGATCTCTAGTTGCACAGCTAGTGCTAGACCACTGCCCCACTCGGGAGGCCTACATGTACCATTTCATCAACAACTATGGAGTTGGGGAAACACGTGTGGACCTGAACTGTGATACACTGCAGTGGCTAAAACAAGAACAGGTTTGTGCTCTGGTATAGTGCCTGGCTGACCATGCACAAGCTCCACCACAGTCTGGACCTTCACTTTCTGATCACAGACCATACCAAGTTTGCCCCTGACTGGTGCTTCAGCCTCATCAAGCAGCGCTTCACTGTTCCCCGGGTACCGAAGATGTGGATATTGATGAAGGCAGCCCCCCGCACCTCTCTGATTCAGAGGGGTTGGGTTAAATGCGGAAGACACATTTCATTTGAATACATTCAGTTGGACAACTGACTAGGTATCTCCCTTTCCCTTTCAGAAAGACCAGAGTGAACACTTTGTCTGAGATTGCTGGTGTTGTGAAGGACAGCACTGTGACAGGGATCAACATCCCACAGCTGGTTGGACTGGAGGATGATATGGTGCTGGTGGAAAGCAATGGCTGGCAACATCACCTGATTCCGTACTTCAGGCCGCTGCCACAGATCAAGCAGTACCAGCACTTCAGCTGAATATCATTTTTGTTGCATTGTATGAAGTTATTCTTCTTATCTAAACTTGGGAGCTGAATTTATATTATGGAAGGTTGTAATGTCTTCTCAATTTGTTTTGTTATTTCCTGTTTTACAGCTTCGATGCTCTGGAGCGTGGTGTTGTCGCCAAGGAGACTCAGTCAGGACTCAGTCAGAACCAGGTTTCAGCTGCTGCGCAACGCTGACATCCTTCCTCCCATAGACAAGCACCAACTGGACAGCTAGAAAGGTATATTTTTGAAAGGATCAGGGAGTTTTGCGATAGCGAGGCTATGGACATCACATGCCCTGCGCCAAAGTCAAGGGCAGGGCAGAAACAGGCTCTCTGATTATACATTCCCTTGTTCATCCATGGTTTGGATCGATCAGTTTATCGCTGGGGGCGAGATCCCAGTCATCAGCACTATCTACAGTGCCTCTATTCAAATTACTCTCTCCTAACACACCATACGTTGCTTCTACTATTTATTTATTTATTTATCCTAATGCTCAACCACTTTCCCCAGATTGTGTGCATATATCTACAGTTGAAGTCAGAAGTTTACATACACTTAGGTTGGAATCATTAAAACTTGTTTTTCAACCACTCTACAAATGTATTGTTAACAAACGATAGTTTTGGCAAGTTGGTTAGAACATCTACTTTGTGCATGACACAAGTAATCTTTCCAACAATTGTTCACAGACAGATTATTTCACTTATAATTCACTGTATCACAATTCCAGGGGGTCAGAAGTTGACTGTGCCTTTAAACAGCTTGGAAAATTCCAGGGAAAAAATGATATCATGGCTTTAGAAGCTTCTGACATCATTCGAGTCATTGGAGGTGTACCTGTGGATTTCAAGGCCTACCTTCAAACTCAGTGCCTCTTTGCTTGACATCATGGGAAATCAAAAGAAATCAGCCAAGTCATCAGAAAAAAATTGTGGACCTCCACTAGTCTGGTTCACCCTTGGGAGCAATTTCCAAACACCTGAAGGTACCACGTTCATCTGTACAAACAATAGTACGCAAGTACAAACACCATGGGACCACCCAGCCGTTATACCGCTCAGGTCTGTCTCCTAGAGATGAACATACTTTGGTGCGAAAAGTGCAAATCAATCCCAGAACAACAGCAAAGGACCTTGTGAAGATGCTGGAGGAAACAGGTACAAAGTATCTATATCCACATTAAAACGAGTCCTATATCGACATAACCTGAAAAGCCACTCAGCAAGGAAGAAGCCACTGCTCCAAAACGGCCATAAAAAAGCCAGACTCCGGTTTGCAACTGCACATGGGGACAAAAATTGTACTTTTTGGAGAAATGTCCTCTGGTCTGATGAAATAAAAAATATAACTTTTTGGCCATAATGACCATCATTATGTTTGGAGGAAAAAAGGGGGAGGCTTGCAAGCCAAAGAACACCATCCCAACCATGAAGCACGGGGGTGGCAGCATCATGTCGTGGGGGTGCTTTGCTGCAGGAGGGACTAGTGCCCTTCACAAAATATATGACATCATGAGGTAGGAAAAATATGTGGATATATTGAAGCAACATCTCAAGACATCTCAAGCTTGGTCGCAAATGGGTCTTCCAAATGGAAAATGACCCCAAGTATATTCCAAAGTTGTGGCAAAATGGCTTAAGGAGAACAAAGTCAAGGTATTGTAGTGGCCATCACAAAGCCCTGACCTCAATCCTATAGAAAATGTGTGGGCAGAGCTGAAAAAGCGTGTGCGAGCAAGGAGGCCTACAAACCTGACTCAGTTATACCAGCTCTGTCAGGAGGAATGGGCCAAAATTCACCCAACTTATTGTGGGAAGCTTGTGGAAGACTACCTGAAACGTTAAGTTAAACAATTTAAAGGCAATGCTATCAAATACTAATTGAGTGTATGTAAACTTCTGAACCACTGGGAATGTGATGAAAGAAATCTAATCTGAAATAAATCATTCTCTCTACTATTATTCTGACATTTCACATCCTTAAAATAAAGTGGTGATCTTAATTGGCCTAAGACAGGGAATTTTTACTAAGATTAAATTGTGAAAAACTGAGTTTAAATGTATTTTGCTAAGGTGTACGTATATCAATTTCCGACTTCAACTGTACGTCATCTATCACCAGTATCATTGATATCGTTTTTGAAATTGTTCTTGTACATACTGTATATTATTTTGTTCTTTCTCTACTGACATTGACACTTGTTTTTTTTTTTCTTTATATTGACACTCTCTATTTCTGATATTGCTACTATGTAAGTGGCAGTCTCTATGGGGGTGCCACAGGGTTCAATTCTTGGACCGACTCTCTTCTCTGTATACATCAATGAGGTCGCTCTTGCTGCTGGTGAGTCCCTGATCCACCTCTACGCAGACGACACCATTCTGTATACTTCCGGCCCTTCTTTGGACACTGTGTTAACAACCCTCCAGGCAAGCTTCAATGCCATACAACTCTCCTTCCGTGGCCTCCAATTGCTCTTAAATACAAGTAAAACTAAATGCATGCTCTTCAACCGATCGCTACCTGCACCTACCCGCCTGTCCAACATCACTACTCTGGACGGCTCTGACTTAGAATACGTGGACAACTACAAATACTTAGGTGTCTGGTTAGACTGTAAACTCTCCTTCCAGACCCATATCAAACATCTCCAATCCAAAGTTAAATCTAGAATTGGCTTCCTATTTCGCAACAAAGCATCCTTCACTCATGCTGCCAAACATACCCTTGTAAAACTGACCATCCTACCAATCCTCGACTTTGGCGATGTCATTTACAAAATAGCCTCCAATACCCTACTCAACAAATTGGATGCAGTCTATCACAGTGCAATCCGTTTTATCACCAAAGCCCCATATACTACCCACCATTGCGACCTGTACGCTCTCGTTGGCTGGCCCTCGCTTCATACTCGTCGCCAAACCCACTGGCTCCATGTCATCTACAAGACCCTGCTAGGTAAAGTCCCCCCTTATCTCAGCTCGCTGGTCACCATAGCATCTCCCACCTGTAGCACACGCTCCAGCAGGTATATCTCTCTAGTCACCCCCAAGACCAATTCTTTCTTTGGCCGCCTCTCCTTCCAGTTCTCTGCTGCCAATGACTGGAACGAACTACAAAAATCTCTGAAACTGGAAACACTTATCTCCCTCACTAGCTTTAAGCACCAACTGTCAGAGCAGCTCACAGATTACTGCACCTGTACATAGCCCACCTATAATTTAGCCCAAACAACTACCTCTTTCCCAACTGTATTTAATTTTTATTTATTTATTTATTTTGCTCCTTTGCACCCCATTATTTTTTTATTTCTACTTTGCACATTCTTCCATTGCAAAACTACCATTCCAGTATTTTACTTGCTATATTGTATTTACTTTGCCATCATGGCCTTTTTTTGCCTTTACCTCCCTTCTCACCTCATTTGCTCACATTGTATATAGACTTGTTTATACTGCATTATTGACTGTATGTTTGTTTTTACTCCATGTGTAACTCTGTGTCGTTTTATCTGTCGAACTGCTTTGCTTTATCTTGGCCAGGTCGCAATTGTAAATGAGAACTTGTTCTCAACTTGCCTACCTGGTTAAATAAAGGTAAAATAAAATAAAAAAAGTAACCATTTCACTGTACTGTTTACACCTTCTGTAGAGACCCAACCACTTAGCAAGATGTGGCATGGGGTTATAGCATTTATTTTACATGACCCATCAATTTAGACAAGTGTGTCTGGGTAAGCATCATCTAATATTTATAAAATAATTTTATCTGGACACTTTCTGATTGCCTGGAATTTGTCCTTGTTGTAGGCTACTACTTTTACCACTTTTAGTCTTAATCTTTACTACACTACTCAATGTTTAGCAGATGACCTCACATGTGAATCCTTAAAGAGATGGGTGGGCTGGCTTAAGAGTGTGTGAACGATGCTGAATGGGTGTAAACAAAGAAGAGCTCTCCAGTCTGTGTACCAAAACATTCAAGGGCCATTTTCACAAAAGTGGGGTTAAAAGTTTATCAACTTTCAAAGTGGAATTACTTTCCCAATTGTTCCTCAAATGCAGTGTATGATATACCATTTTGTAGATCTCTGTCTCTGCTTTTATCCAACGTTAAAAAAAAAAACACCAGGGACATCATGGAAAATGGCCAAGGAGAACAAGTTTCTGGATGAGAAGAAGCTCCGCATCAAAGAGGCTCTGATACGGCAGGATCTGACTGCCAGGGAGAAACTATAGCCGCTTATACAGAAAGCACGACAAGAGGGAAAGAAGGCTGGGTTCAAGGGCCCACACGCGTTTATTGAAGGAAGAAAGATTCCTGGTTAACTTTGATGACATGAACCACATTTTAACTGTGAGTACTGCCACGAGTAAATTTACCGTTCGAACTACAATTTATGAACACTTGCCAACCTAAAAAGAAAAAAAGAGATTTGTTATACTGTTAACCACCCTTACCTCAACTGAGCGTAGTTTTCAGCAAGAGTAACCCTATCAAGGTTTACTATTTGTTTTCTTGTTCACATTACTACATCTGTTGTCTAGCTTGTGTCTCTTTGGTTTTTAATGCAGGAGCTTGTTTTCAACTCACTCAATATCGTTAGCCTGAATGCTCAGGGTTTGAGAGATCTTACAAAAAGGAAAGAGCAAAATGGATTGAAGAGGGGGAAAGAAACATCAGTTATTTTTTTTGCACTTGAAAAGAGGAACTACAAAAGAAAATCTATAACGGCACTCAAAATGAATGATGTATTATGCAAAGATTATAATATAAACATTTGTCAATTCCTTTTATGCAAACCTTTACAACTCACAATTTCAGGAAGATGGTTGTGAAAGCTACATTTGTAAATGAGGATGATTTACACTCAGTTTGCAATTCACCTGTGTCAATCGAAGAAATTAGAGAGGCTCTGAGTTCAATGAAAAAAGGGGAAATCACCTGGCCCTGATGGTCTGTCAATTGAATTCTATAGGCAGTTTTGGGAATTACTAGAATACCCTATTTTTTATGTTTCAAGATTGCATTGAAAATGGTGAAATGGTCTCCACTATGAAACTGTGCCTTATTTCACTGATTCCGAAGCCTGATAAAGACCCTTCTCTCACTGACAATGGGAGACCAATTACTTTATTAAATATTGATTACAAATGGATTGCTCTGGTTTATGGCAAAAGATTAAATAAAGGAATAGATACTATTATAAATGAGACTCAAACAGGATTTATGAAGGGCCGTCACTGAAGCTCCAACATTTGTTTAGTCGTCGACCTTTTAGATTGTTTATATGTCATTGATTCAGATGCTGTTGTTTTATTTTTGGACTTCTGTAAAACCTTTGACACAATTGAACATTAATTTTTCTTTCGGTCTCTTAAAACTTTTTTGTTTCGGGGGAAAATGTTATCAAAGTCACCCCTCACACCCTGTTTCCACCCACCTCCAGGTGTCTCCTTTTTCCTCCATTAGTCCCCGGTGTATTTATCCCTGTGGTTCAGGTCTCTCTGCGTCAGTTCGTCTTGTTTTGCCAAGTCAACCAGCGTTTCTCCTAGCTCCCATTTTTTCCCAAGTCTCTATTTGTTCCTAGACCTCCTGGTTTTGACCCTTGCCTGTCCTGATCCCGTATCCACCTGCCTGACCACTCTGCCTGTTCTTACCTCGAGCCTGCCTATCCCCTTGTACTGTTTGGACTCTGACCTGGTTTATGAACTCTCGCCTGTCCCCTACCTGCCTTTTGCCTACCCCTTTTGGTATAATAAATATCGGAGCTCAACCATCTGCCTCCTGTGTCTGTATTTGGGTCTCGCCTTGTGCCCTTATACGCATGTTTTACAAAGAAATAAATATTTCTGTAACACATCCAAAAGATTCAGAATCAACAGAAGTGTATGACAGGGATGCCCAATTTTGCACTTTTTATTCATCTTGGTAGTGATATCTCTAGATATTCTGAATAATGCAAATCTGCATGGCTTATCCATTTTTAACAGAGAAATCCAAATTACCCAACGCTGACGATATTAATTTTTTTTTTAAAGACAAATACCAGGTTGCCCATGGCCTTAATGCTATTACTGCATTCTCAATTGCATCTGGGTTAAATCTGAATCTTTCTAAATGTGAAATCTTATGTTTATATGACTCTGATGATAAAGAAATATAAAATATTCCCGTAAAGGACCGTGTTAAATATTTAGGAATACATCTATCCAAAAACCACTTAGTCAGACAACATATGAATTTCTCTCCTAAAATTAAGAAAACCAAGAACATATTTAATAATTGGCTACAAAGGGATCTTTTTATACTTGGGAGAGTGCTTCTGTCCAAGGCAGAGGGACTGTCTCGCTTTGTGTACCCCTCATTCTCTTTATTTGTAAATCCCTCTACCTGTATAGAGATCAACAAGACCTTTCTTGACTTCATCTGGAAAAATAAGTCTCACAAACTTAAAACGGCAGTTCTCTCAAATAAAAGATCTGGACGTGTTGGATTTTGTTGACATAAATAACACTTTCAAGATCAATTGGTTGAAAATACGTTTGGTCAGTACATAATAATTTTGGTATTTTATTCCAAACAATGTGTTTAACAAGTTGGGAGGTCTTCAATTTTGACTGAAATGTAATTATATCCCTTAAAGATTACACGCTAAATTGGCTAGGTTTTTACCAACAAGCTTTCAAGTCCAGGAAAATATGTTTCCTGCACACTTTTTCTCCACATAAAGCTCTTTTGTGGAATAATTCAGACATAACTTTAAGGAATAAGTCGTTGTTCTACCCTAGCTGGCATGAGAGGAATTTTGACTTTGTTCCTGACGTTTTCGACAACAGTGGTAATATTCTTTCATATGAACAATTTATAACATTGAATGAGTTTCCAATAGCTGTCCGAGAGTTTATTTCTGTGATCAAAGCCATTCCCAGTGGTCTTACTACACTAATGAAAACTCATTTTCACTTTGGTGATGATCAGAGCTTATCCAGATCTCAGTTTGGAAGGCGTGAGCTTACTTGAGAAATATTGTTGTAACAAATACATAAGACACATTTTCCATTCACGGAACCAACTTACGCCTAGAGGAAACATTTTCTGGAACATGCTTATTCCTGACATTGTCTGGAAAAAACGTAGTTGATGCCTTACAAATATTGTATACCAAACACATTTAAGAAAGTCCACTTTAAAATTCTACATAAGATATATCCATGTAATTCTATGTTGTACAAATTTGTTGATATCGATGATATCTGCGTTTTCTGCAAAACATAACGTGGAAATTGGACTCAATGTGATCATCTTCTAAAGATATTATCCATAGTGAATAACAATAAGAATAATATCTTCCTGAATCAATGTAATGAGATTTTTTCCTGAGTGAATACAAGTCCACTAGAATTGTCGTATTTTTTAAATTATTTTCATATATATTTTTTTATGTTATGTTTATATAAAGAAATGTCCTCTTACTGTCAACTGTGTTTATTTTCATCAAACTTAACATGTGTAAATATTTGTATAAACATAACAAGAAATTGAATAATGTGTCCCTGAACAAAGGGGGGGTTGGGAGGTCAAAATCATAAGTAACAGTCAGTATCTGGTGTGGCCACCAGCTGCATTAAGTGCTGCAGTGCATCTCCTCCTTGTGGACTGCACCAGATTTGCCAGTTGCTGTGAGATGTTACCCCACTCTTCCACCAAGGCACCTGCAAGTTCCCGGGCATTTCTGGGGTGAATGGCCCTAGCTCAAAACCTCCGATTCAACAGGTCCCAGACATGCTCAATGGGATTGAGATCCGGACTCTTCGCTGGCCATGGCAGAACACTGACCAGCTCGCTAGCAAACTAGCAACATTGTTTTAACCTCTATGGGATGGGTGTCCCTAAACCAGGATGGTTGTTGCTAACGTGCACTAATGTGACTAGAATGATGCTGTGCTGTATACAACAGACAACTTTCCTGGACATAGACTTGTCTTATATGGGCAGAAAGCTTACATTCTTGTTAATCTAATCTAAGTGTCCAATTAACAGTAGTTATTACAGTGAAATACCATGCTATTGTTTGAGGAGAGTGCACAACAACAACAAACTTTTATCGGGGCAACTGGTTTTTATCGGGGCAACTGGTTTGATACATTCACCTCTGAAGGTAAATACATTCAGTAATTTGTCATCCTGAGGGTCCCAGAGATAAAATGTAGCATAGTTTTGTTTGATAAAATACATTTTGATGTTTAAATGTAGAAACTGGGGTCTACAGTTTGACCCCACTGCTGTCTCTGGCTCCACACCCACCCCGCCCGGCCATCTAGATGTGTGAAAGTTAGTGTATAAGCTAATGATCCATCATGTATGACATTCCTGGGGGTGTGTAAACTTAAATGTTGTATTACCATAGCCTTTTGTATGTTCTCTATAGTTATGTACTTGAACATTTATAAATTGTCCAATTCGGCACATTTGGGCAAACTCCTGGCAGACTTAAAACAAAATATTGTGCAGAGACCTGGCCGGGTGGTGCCAGAATAACAACCTATCCCTCAATGTAACCAAGACTAAGGAGATGATTGTAGGCCTAATGACAATCCTCTTTTACGCTGCTGCTACTCTCTGTTTATCTTATAGGCATAGTCACTTTAACTATACATTGATGTACATACAGTGCCTTGCGAAAGTATTCGGCCCCCTTGAACTTTGCGACCTTTTGCCACATTTCAGGCTTCAAACATAAAGATATAAAACTGTATTTTTTTGTGAAGAATCAACAACAAGTGGGACACAATCATGAAGTGGAACGACATTTATTGGATATTTCAAACTTTTTTAACAAATCAAAAACTGAAAAATTGGGCGTGCAAAATTATTCAGCCCCTTTACTTTCAGTGCAGCAAACTCTCTCCAGAAGTTCAGTGAGGATCTCTGAATGATCCAATGTTGACCTAAATGACTAATGATGATAAATACAATCCACCTGTGTGTAATCAAGTCTCCGTATAAATGCACCTGCACTGTGATATTCTCAGAGGTCCGTTAAAAGCGCAGAGAGCATCATGAAGAACAAGGAACACACCAGGCAGGTCCGAGATACTGTTGTGAAGAAGTTTAAAGCCAGATTTGGATACAAAAAGATTTCCCAAGCTTTAAACATCCCAAGGAGCACTGTGCAAGCGATAATATTGAAATGGAAGGAGTATCAGACCACTGCAAATCTACCAAGACCTGGCCGTCCCTCTAAACTTTCAGCTCATACAAGGAGAAGACTGATCAGAGATGCAGCCAAGAGGCCCATGAGCACTCTGGATGAACTGCAGAGATCTACAGCTGAGGTGGGAGACTCTGTCCATAGGACAACAATCAGTCGTATATTGCACAAATCTGGCCTTTATGGAAGAGTGGCAAGAAGAAAGCCATTTCTTAAAGATATCCATAAAAAGTGTTGTTTAAAGTTTGCCACAAGCCACCTGGGAGACACACCAAACATGTGGAAGAAGGTGCTCTGGTCAGATGAAACCAAAATTGAACTTTTTGGCAACAATGCAAAACGTTATGTTTGGCGTAAAAGCAACACAGCTCATCACCCTGAACACACCATCCCCACTGTCAAACATGGTGGTGGCAGCATCATGGTTTGGGCCTGCTTTTCTTCAGCAGGGACAGGGAAGATGGTTCAAATTGATGGGAAGATGGATGGAGCCAAATACAGGACCATTCTGGAAGAAAACCTGATGGAGTCTGCAAAAGACCTGAGACTGGGACGGAGATTTGTCTTCCAACAAGACAATGATCCAAAACATAAAGCAAAATCTACAATGGAATGGTTCAAAAATAAACATATCCAGGTGTTAGAATGGCCAAGTCAAAGTCCAGACCTGAATCCAATCGAGAATCTGTGGAAAGAACTGAAAACTGCTGTTCACAAATGCTCTCCATCCAACCTCACTGAGCTCGAGCTGTTTTGCAAGGAGGAATGGGAAAAAAATTCAGTCTCTCGATGTGCAAAACTGATAGAGACATACCCCAAGCGACTTACAGCTGTAATCGCAGCAAAAGGTGGCGCTACAAAGTATTAACTTAAGGGGGCTGAATCATTTTGCACGCCCAATTTTTCAGTTTTTGATTTGTTAAAAAAGTTTGAGATATCCAATAAATGTCGTTCCACTTCATGATTGTGTCCCACTTGTTGTTGATTCTTCACAAAAAAATACAGTTTTATATCTTTATGTTTGAAGCCTGAAATGTGGCTAAAGGTCGCAAAGTTCAAGGGGGCCGAATACTTTCGCAAGGCACTGTACTACCTCAATTGGCCCGACCAACCTGTGCTCCCGCACATTGGCTAACCGGGCTATCTGCATTGTGTCCCACCACCCGCCAACCCCTCTTTTTACGCTTCTGCTACTCTCTGTTCATCATATATGCACAGTCACTTTAACGATACCTACATGTACATACTACCTCAATAAGTCTGACAAACAGGTGCCTGTATATAGCCTTGCTACTCTTTTTTTCAGATGTCTTTCTACTGTTGTTTTATTTCTTTACCTACCTACACATACACACACACAACTTTTTTTTGGCACCATTGTTTAGAGCCTGTAAGTAAGCATTTCACTGTAAGGTTTACACCTGTTGTATTCGGCGCACGTGACAAATAAACTTTGATTTGATTTGATTTGAGTCTGAAACTTTGCGCACACACTGCTAAATTAGAGAATCTAAATTACGCCTAGACTCCTTTCTGAAAGTATGGCCTTCCGCTTGCATTTCAAAGATGATTTTAAAAAATGTAATGTTTAAAAAAAAACATTTTTGGTTTGTATTATCTTTTACCAGATCTAATGTGTTATATTCTCCTATATTAGTTTCACAAACTTCAAAGTATTTCCTTTCAAATGGAAAATAATATGCATATCCTTGCTTCAGGTCATGAGCAACAGGCAGTTAGATTTGGGTATGTAATTGTAGGTGAAAATTGAATAAAAGGGTATGATCACAGTCTCCTGCACTAACGAGCTCCGGACAGACACAGATGTATTTGCATCCTTTATTTCAGCCCTTTTTCAGGTTTCCCGATTTATTATAAATTGTTCATTTGTCAGCAAGACAAATCCATTTTTTCCGGCTACATTATTGTAGGCCTAATGACAATCATCGAATGTCATTACACTTTTTGTCATTTTGTAACATGCCTCTTTCCCTCCATCAAATGGCGGGTGCACAATGCATTGTTTGGATACTGGAATTAGTGGATGAACGTGCCCAGGTAGCCTATCATGACTGGTTTTGTTCATGCCACATTAAAAGGTAATACATGTATACCATTAAAATACATGTCTTTACTATTAGGCTATTAGGTCTTTACTAATAGGAAGTCCCTTGAACAAAAATAGAGACCCCAAATGTCACGGTATAATTTGCGCTCTGCCTATAGGGGGATAAAATGAACCGGTCTCCCCAACTTAAACTAATTCTTACACACACCCTTTGCCTTTCAATATCAATCAAGGTATTGACCCATAGAAACATGTATAATGATCATCAACTGATTGAAACACTATTGATTATGATCACTACAATACGCCAAACAGGGACACGATTAGTAACTAAGTTTGTCCTTCTCTTCTCACTGACTACCACTAAGTGCCTTCTCAGTTATCATTCTCCAAAGCAGGATGTGGTTGGATCGGCCTGGGGAGGTTCGAGAAGGGAGGTAAGTGGGGGGGATCTCCGCCTGTTGGCCTTGTCAGAGGATGGGTGGGTTTGTGGTGGAGGCAGGTGGTGTGACTAAAGTGAGGACTGGTCTGAACGGGGTGGATGCCGGGTCTCGGATGTGGGAGGGGGGCAATAGGGGGTGAGGGGTAGAGATGGGACAGGGGTGTCACCACCACTAGGCCCCGTCCCAAACAGTTCTGCCCACCACACCCACCACAACTGTTCCTCATTCATGAAACCTTCTGCCTTCTGTCCCCTTCTCTCCCTCTCTCTCTTTCTCTCTTCTCCTCTTTTCTTTTCTTTTCACAATGCAATTGTTAACAAAACGGTTTACAAACCTCGGCTGGTACATTATCCACGACCGCCTCCTCAGATTGATTTAGGCAAATGGATTCAGAGAAAAGGGTGGAGAAGAGGGGGTGGAGTGAAAGAGAGAGAAGAGGCGTGTCCCTTAGCACAGTGGCTTTACAAAACCACCACATGGGCCACGCTGAATATTCCCTTTCTCCTCCATTTCAGAGCAGCCATACATTAAACGCTCATTATGCTGCCATTATGTGGAAGGGGAGTCCCTCTATATGAGGGCAGAATGGCTGGAGACGGACTATGATCTCTCTACATATGCATGCATGATGCATCTTTAACAGGCTCCTGTGACATGTCATATCATCATGACTGCAATATTTGACTTTCATAAAGCTCGTCATGGAAAGGGAGGTGTGGGAACGCTGAGAGGCAAATTTTACGGTTAGATGTGATACTTGCAAGAGAAAATGAGGGATGAGAAATACATAGATGAATGCAAATAGAAAGAGGCCCTATTTTTGACTCACAATCTAAATAAGAATAGGAGCTGAACTATCAGGAAAGTGTCATAGATATTCAAGACAGAAAACTAATTGAAACTATAAAGAGACTGAAGTTATTCCTAAGAATACAAAGTGGAAAAATATCAATCAAAGAACAAAAGCATGCTCATGAAAAAATATATAAAGTAAATGCATATAAAGCCACCAGTAGACCTCTCTTTTACCTGTTTCAAACTTTTTACAAAAACGCAGCAAAGTTAGCAAGGCACCATACTATCCTCACTCTCACCACTATCATCACTCTCACCACACTCCTGCTACTGATGTTTCTACTTTTTCACTTTCTTTTTTCTATTTCACATTTAAACTCAACATTGACTAAGTGGTAGACATAACATAGTAAATGTAAATCCAGGACACCCCAATTAGTATATGTTACGTTTCGTGTGGTATCTATTATTTTTTGGATGTCCAACTATTTTGTATGATATGTTACGAATTACAATTCCTATGATATGTTACAAATTGCAAGTCGTACAATAGTTTACGGATTGCATTTCGTGCAAAATGTTAAGAACTAGCTAAACTTATGATGTTCAAAAGTCGCTAACGCATTCAAAAGTCGCTAAATTTAGCTAGGTGGCTAACGCTAATGTTAGCCAAGTAGCTAACGTTAGCTAGGCTAGGGGTTAGTAGCTAAGGTTAGGGTTAAGTTTAGAGTTAGGTTAAAGGGTTAGGGGAAGGGTTAGCTAACATGCTAAGTAGTTGCAAATTAGCTAACAAGTATGAAGTATTTGCAAAGTTGCTTATTAATAGCTAAAATGCTCAAGTTGTTTGCGATGAGATTGGAACACACAACTTTTGGGTTGTTAGACGTTCATGTTATACACCCATTCATTCCCCCACCCACACTACTTTCATTTTTCTGCCTTAAGGAACCTTCTGTCTTATGTAACCATACCAAATGTAACATCATACTAATCTGAGTGTCCCGGATAGTCTGACAGGGGTTGTCTGTAGGGGGGGTGCGGGGAGGGGAGGGGCAAAGGTTGGACTGGGCATCCCATCATGATAAATCACTAGTTAATGAGGAGTCCATTGTGTGGGGCCACATTGTCACCCCCTCTCGGTCCCGCTACCTTCTGGTTGTTAAGCTGACACAGATAATGAACTAGTCCGCTTTGAACTGTCCCCACAATATTGACTGGTTGCATGCAGCAGATGTCCCCCTGGCAGAAAGCAACTGGTAAAAGCACATTAGGTTAACAAAGATAGAGCTTTGCTGTGGTGGGACAGGGTGGAGGGGAGATGGGAGGGAGGGTGGTAGTGTGGGTGTGTTAGGATAGAGGGGCGGATGGTAGGGTGAAGGGGGTTAGTGGATAGGAGGAAGGAGGGGGTGGCGGGCGGTTTGGGGTTGACAGGACTAAAGATGTGCAGGTGGGGGGGTTGCTATCAAAACAACACAGTTATCAATGGCACAACTGAGAGGAGTCATGTTAGGATAGACAAATTTGGAATTTGATATGTCTGTGCGTTGCTTGTATGTTTATTTGATCATTAAACTTTAAAATTGTCAACAATCATGTTTATTCCATGTGTAACTCTGTGTTGTTGTATATGTCGAACTGCATTGCTTTATCTTGGCCAGGTCGCAGTTGCAAATGACAACTTGCTCTCAACTAGCCTACATGGTTAAATAAAGGTGAAATAACTAACAATAAAATAAATCAAAATACTCCTAATACAAGGTACAAGACAGCGACAGGGAAGGTGGAAAAATATTCAAACATAAACAAACACAATACGCACAGAAGACTATCCAATATCTCTCCACTCATCATTTTTTCATAATTTTCTTATTTCACCTTTATTTAACCAGGTAGGCCAGTTGAGAACAAGTTCTCATTTATAACCGCGACCTGGCACAGATCACTCAATTGATATTTCCTTGTTCCAGATTAGAATATAATCATTGCTATCTTCATCATCATTATTATGATGACTGAATAAATGCAGCGAGTGAGTGTATGTGTGCATGTGTGTTGAATGGTTCCTCTTTGCCAGTGTGACGGCTGTCTAATGGGTCAATAATAAGCCGTGACTAACCCTCTCCCAGAGGAGCAGCTTGGCCAGACACACACACACACAGAGAGAAGCAAAAAGGTATGAGCCACCAACACTGATTACCATATAATTGCTGCCATTGTATTTGACATCGGGAATTAGCAGCCCGCTAGGTGGTTAGCTGGTCTTTTATTTTGCAGGACTGGACCCAAAAAACTGCCATACAGGGACAAGTAGGAGAAAAAAAAAAAAAATATATGTATTCTTACAATGTCTATACAAAAGTTTGTGGACTTGAACACATCCTTAAACGTAAGTGTTGGACTAATAAAGAATACTAATAAAGAACAAGAAGGCCTGCACACTCTTTAAGCTCCCAATTTACCACTTTAATGACTACGTTTCGATCCGAAACGGATCTTCATCGGGTCAAACAAACAAACTGAGTGCTCACCAAAATACACACATTCAAATCAAACAAATTATATTTGTCACATGCGCCGAATACAACAGGTGTAGACATTACCGTGAAATGCTTACTTACAAGCCCTTAACACTTCTTCGGGATCGGTGTCCCGTCCACGGGACGGTTGAGCTGACGTAGGCTAATGCGATTAGCATGAGGTTGCAATAGCCTGACGACACCGCTCGCGTCACGTGCGCGAGCGTTGCAAAATAAATTTAGGAATCTATGTTATTCAATTATTGCACCCACACTGCTCGCCTGTGTCAACGAGCGTCTGCGTTGCCAAGGGCTAAAATAGAAGTAATTCCTATTTCTGACGCAGATCTCGCTGCAAGTCATGCCTCTCCCATCTCCTCATTGGTTTATAGAAGCAGGTACCCACGTGCCATCTCCTCATTGGTTATACCCACGTGGGTGATTGAAAGACGAACTTTGTTGCCGGTCGTCGTGGTAATACTATAAAAGTATAGATGCCAATCACCATAAAGGTTCAAAGATGAAAAAGCCTGGAAGGAGGAGAGATGACTAGAAACGATTCGGTTGACCGTTTATGTGTGGATTAATTGTCAGAGTAGAGGACCTTGTGCATTTCAGGTAAAATAACAACTGAATGTTTATATCCCAGGACAAATTAGCTGGCAAGTGCAAGCAAGCTAGCTAAATTGCCATACATGTTTAATGCTTTTAGACCTGTCCCCAAGTTAATGTAATTGGTTCCGAGTTTGTTTTGATATTTTAACCCAGAGCAAAATGGCGCACACGCGCAGCCAGTTTGGGTTTCATTTAAGAACATTTCCCAGAACATAGACATATCTGATGTTGTCAGAAAACTTAAATTCTTGTTAATCTAACTGCACTGTCCAATTTACAGTAGCTATTACAGTGAAAGAATGGCATGATATTGTTTGAGAAGAGTGCACAGTTTTGAACACGAAAAGTTATTATTCAACAAATTAGGCAGTTAGATTTGGGTATGTCATTTTCGGCAAAAATTTGAAAAAAGGGAGGATCCTTAACCAACAACGTAATTTTAAGAAAATAGAGTAAAGAAAATATTTACTCAGTTAGCTAAAGTAAAAAAAAATGTAAGTAACACAATAAAATAAGAATAACAAGGCTATATACAAGGTCGAGTCAATGTGCGGGGGTACAGGTTAGTCAGTCAAGGCCATTTTTACATGTAGGTAGGGATAAAGTGACTATGCACAGACAATAAACAGCGAATGGACTGACCACAAGTAGGATGGAATAGCAGCCATTTCATTAATTGTTCAGCAGTCTTATGGCTTGGGGGTAGAAGCTGTTATGGAGCCTTTTGGACCTAGACTTGGCGCAGTCGTGGGTGAACAGGGACTACAGGAGGAGGCTAAGCATGCATCCCTGAGGATGAGGATCAGTGTGTTGTTGCCTACCCTTACCGCCTAGGGGCGGCCTGTCAGGAAGTCTAGGATCCAGTTGCAGAGGGAGGTGTTTAGTCCGAGGGTCCTTAGCTTAATGATGAGCTTAGTGGGCATGATGGTGTTGAACGCTGAGCTGTAATTAATGAACAGCATTCTCAGATAGGTGTTAATTTTGTCCATGTGGGAAAGAGCAGTGTGGAGTGGGGTTGACTCTGCGTCATCTGTGGATCTGTTGGGGCGGTATGCGAATTGGAGTGGGTCTAGGATTTCTAGGATGATGGTGTTGATGTGAGCCATGACCAGCCTTTCAAAGCACTTCATGGCTACTGACGTGAGGGCAGTAGTCATTTAGGCAGGTTACCTTTGCTTTCTTGGGCACAGGGACTATGGTGGTCTGCTTGAAACATGTAGGTAATACAGACACGGTCAGAGAGAGGTTGAAAATGTCAGTGAAGACACTTTCTGTAACAATAATGCAAATACTAACTCTAACCCAGGCGCAGAGAAACACAGCAAGCAGAGGTAAGGGTAAATCCAGAACTTCTACTTAGAGTCTTAACAGAAACACAACCGCACAAGAGTACACTAATAAAACATGAGCTAAGCACAGATACAGGCCAACTGAGGCACCTAAAGGCACCTAAATAATAAAGCAACCAGGTGAACAGAGAAGGTAATTAAACACAGGGGAATCCAGAGGACTGAACAACACAGACTTTAGTCTGGAGATGTGGAAGGTGGGATGAACCATCATGGACCAGGGAGACAAAGGCAATAGGCCACTGGATTAATGCACTGTAGAACCTTGAATGGACCAACGTGCTAGGGTGCCAACTTCCTTGATTCCACACGTAGAGGCAGATCCCTAGTAGACAATCAGACCATCTGGCCTGGACGCAAGAGAGAACTCAAATGGCGATGTCAGTTGGCCTGTCGCTGAACCCGAGCTGAGGACCTCAGGAGCGCTGACCGAGCCCTCTTCCAGGTCCGGCAGCAATGAGAGATGAGACGTTGAGCGGATGGAACTGCCACTTCAATCTCCTGATATGGATGACTAGGATGACAGTGTAACCCTCTGAGGATGGAAGACCCGTGATGAAATCCATAGATAGATGAGACCAGGGTCGAGAAGTTGTTGGCAGCGGATGAAGAAGCCCCAAAGGCTGCTGACGAGGAGTGTTGTTCCGGGCACATGTCTGACAGGCAGCCACAAAGGTCTGAGTATCCGCCTCTGCCGAGGGCAAGAAAGGGCATCTGGCTTCACGTTCTTAGACCCCCGGAGGGTAAGATAATGTGAATCTGAACCAAGTGAAGAAAAGAGCCCAACTAGCCTGTCGGGGACTGAGGCGTTTAGCGTCCTGGATGTAGGCCAGGTTCTTGTGGTCAGTCCAAACCATAAAGGGATGTTCCGAAACCTCCAACCAGTGCCGCAACTCCTCCAAAGACAGTTTTACCGCAAGGAGCTCCCGATTTCCGACCTCATAGTTCCTCTCTGTCGGAGTGAGATGCCTGGAGAAGATGGCACACGGATGAAGCTTTAGGTCTTTAGCTGAGCGCTAAGACAGAACCGCACCTTACGCCAACGTCAGAGGCATCCACCTCTACCACGAAGGGAAGAGAAGGATCCACATGAACTAGAATGGGTGCAGAAGAAAACCAACGTTTCAGGTCCTGTAACGCATTCTCAGCAGCAGGGGTCCACGTTTCATTGACGGCGCTCACCAAGGGCTCGGCTGGGCATGTAAACTGGACCCCTGTTGCTGAGAAGGACCCCTGCTTGTAATTTCGGTAGAAATTAGCAAAACCCCAAAACGCTGGACTTGCTTGACTGTGCTTGACTGTGCTGGGCCACGGCCAGTTGACCTCCGCTTCTACTTTTTGGGAGTCCATACACAGCCCATCCATACACGGCCCTGAGACACGATGTACCCCAGGAAGGAGATCTGTGGAAGGTGAAACTCACACTTCTCGGCCTTCACAAACAAGTGGTAAGAGAGGAGTCTTTGAAGAACCTGGCAAACATGTTAGATGTGTTCAACCATGGGCCTGAAAAAGATGAGGATGTTATCCATGTACACAAACACGAAGGAAATCATGCAGCACCAGAGCCTGGAAAACGGCTGGAGCATTTTTAAGTCCAAACGGCATGACACGGTACTCAATGTCCATTTGTGGTGTTGAACACTGTCTTCCACTCGTCTCCCTGTCTGATGCGCACCAGATTGTACGCGTTCCGTAAATCCAATTTTGAGAAAACCATAGCTCCCTGGAGTCTCTCAAAGGCTGACGACATAAGAAGAAGAGGGCAACAGTTCTTGTTGGTAATGTTATTTAAACCCTAGTAATCAATACAGGGAGGTAATTCCCCATCCCTCTTTCCAACAAAGAAAAAATCCGCTCCTGCAGGTGAAGTGGACGGCCAAATAAAACCAGCCACCAGCGCCTCCTTAATATAACTGTTCATGGCTGCAGTCTCTGGACCTGAGAGAGAATACAGCCCTCCTCTCAGAGGAGTGGTTCTGGGCAGAAGGTCGATGGCACAATCATAGGACCTGTGAAGAGGCAGGCTGGACCTTTGTTTGCTGAAGACCTGACCCAGATCCCAGTAATCCCAAGGTACACAGGAAAGATCAGGCTTGTCATCCCCAGCCGGGGGAACAGGAGAATCGGAAGCCTCCAGATGAGCAGGGCCGGAAAGATGTGGAGAGAGTTGCTGGCAGGTGGACTGGCATGAAGGATTCCATCCCAGAACTCTTCCAGAGGGCCAGTCAATTTGAGGATTATGGATAGAAAGCCATGGATGTCCATGAACCAGGGGAAGCTCAGGAGAGTCCACCAAATGTAACTGGATAAACTCCACATGATAATCCAGAACTCGTAGCTGAATAGGCATGGTGAGTTGCTTCACCTTCCCAGACCCTAGGGTTTGACCATCCAGCGCAGTGACCGACAACGGAATGTCCAGCTTAGTGAGAGACAGCCCCTGTTGGCGAGCTAATGTGCGTTCCAGAAAACAGCCGGTAGCCCCAGAGTCTATGAAAGCAGAAATGTCCAACTGCCCATTGTGCCACCGCAGGTTGACTGGAAGCAAGGTGCTTACCGTGTCGGTAGCTGGAGACTGTATCTGACTCGCCAGTATTCTCCTGTCTACTGATGAGTCATCCAGTTTCCCGTCAGCTCAGGACAAGCATGGAAATGTCCAGACTGTCCACAGTAAAGACAACGTTGCTCATTAATCCTGCGCCTTCACTCCAGAGCGGAAATTGTGGTGAGTCCCAATTGCATCGGCTCCTCTGAAGGATATGAAGAAGAACCAGAGCTGAATTGAGAACTCTGACGGGGTACAGGACAAGCAGACGCAGCATAAGGCAGTGGAACAAACAAAGAATCGACTCCCTCAGCCCGAAACACTGGAATCAACTCGGAACCCCTCCGTCCTCTCACAACAACATTCCCGAAGCTGGATGTCAATCCGGATGACCAGAACGATAAGCTCATCCAGAGTGTCAGGGTTGTCCCGAGAAGCCAGCTTATCCTTGAGAACCTCGCTGAGTCTGTTCATAAAGGCTGAGTGAAGTGCCTCTGTATTCCAACCGCTCTCAGTGGCGAGCGTCCGAAAGTCAATGGCGTAATCAGCTACGCTCCGGCTGCCCTGCCGAAGCGCAATGAGTCTTTGAGCAGTGTTCCTGCCACAGATGGGGTGATCAAAAACTCTCTTCATCTCCTGGGTGAAGCTTTGCTAATTAAAACAAATGTCTGATTGCTTCTCCCATATGGCCGTGGTCCAGGCCAGAGCCCGTTCTGAGAGCAAGGAGATGACGTATGCCACTCTGGAGCGCTCAGTGGGAAACGTTGATGCCTGCAGCTTGAAGGCCAGCGAGCATTGGAGCAGGAACCCACGACACCTCCCAGGATGCCCCTCATAGCGCTCCGGTGCCAGGAGATGAGGCTCCCAAAGGGAGGAAGATGCTGAGCTGGTAGGGAGTGGAGGATTCGGAGGTGCAGCAGCCGTTACTCCCGCCTGTCCTGTCTGCAGAGCAGACACAAGAGTTCTTAAATCATCCGGCAATTTCTGCAGCCACGCCTCATGGCGACCAATAACAGTTCCATGGTGGGTGAGAGCCGACCGTAAATGGTGGAGTTCGGAATGTTCGTCGGACGACTGAGGTCCATTGAGGTCCAATCTCTGCTGGGTCCATTGTTGGCTTAGGTCTACTATTACAATAATAATGGGAAATGTACGTACAGTCACTGTGGGGACGACATCGTCGTTGCACTTATCGATGAAGCCTGTGACTGAGGTGGTATACTCCTCAATGCCATTGGATGAAACATATTCCCGTCTGTGCTAGCAAAACAGTCCTGTTGAGTAGCATCTCTGTCATCTGACCACTTCCATATTGAGCAAGTCACTGGTCCTTCCTGCTTTAGTTTGAGCTTGTACGCAAGAATCAGGAGGATAGAATTATGGTCAGATTTGCCAAATGGAGGACGAGGGAGAGCTTTGTATGCATCTCTGTGTGTGGAGTAAAGGTGGTTTAGTGTTTTTTTTCCCTCTGGTTGCACATGTGACATGCTGGTAGAAGTAAAGTAAAACATATTTAAGTCCCTGGCCGCTAGGCAAGCTGCTTCTGGTTGAGCATTTTTCTGTTTTCTTATGGCCCTATACAGCTTGTTGAGTGCTGTTTTAGTACCAGCATCTGTTTGTGGTGGTAAATAGACAGCTACGAAAAATATATGTGAAACTCTCTTGGTAGATAGTGCTTATCATGAGGCACACACCACAACCCCTCGTCTTGCCAGACGTAGTTGTTCTATCCTGCCGACGCGCCGAAAACCCTGCTGACTGTATATTAACCGTGTCATTGTTCAGCCACGACTCGGTGAAACATAAGATATTACAGTTTTTAATGTCCCGCTGGTAGGATAGTCTCGAACGGAGCTCATCCAGTTTAATCTCCAGTGATTGCACGTTGGCCAATAGAACGGATGATTGAGGCGGATTACCAACTCGCCGCCAAATTCTCACAAGGCACTCAGATCTGCGCCCCCTGTATCTCCATCTTTTCTTCATGCTAATGACAGGAATTTGTGCCTGGTCTGGGAGAAATAGTGTATCCTTGGCATCAGACTCATTAAATAAAAAAATCTTTGTTCAGGTTGAGGTGAGTAATCGCTGTTCTGATATCCAGAAGCTATTTTTGGTCAGCAACATTATGTACAAAATAAATTACAAACAATGAGAAAAAAACACAAAATAGCACAATTGATTAGGAGCCCATAAAACGGCAGTCATACTTACTGAGCCATTATTTTTATTAAATTTGACCTCACATGATCTTTACGCATGACGCATGGGTGGGTGTGGAAACAACTCAATGATATATTTTGCATAATCATTCATAATTAACCACATACAAATGGTTTCAAGTTCAAACCTAGGCAACAGTAAAATATATTATGTTGGAAGTGAGCGCTCAGTTTGTTTGTCCGACCCGACAGAGATCAGTTCCGGGTCAAAGAGTAGTCAATAAAGCAGTGAATTGGGAGCTTAAAGAGTGTGGGGACCTTCTTGTTCTTTACTATTTTACAATGCAAACCCATATACTTGTACAGACACACGTGCAAACTGTACACGTACACGCAAGCAGGAACACACACGTCGGCACGTGCACACACACTGAACATGTATGATGAACTATGATGGAATTGGAATGTATTCGACTATTTAAGTGTATATTCAGTGACAGACTCACTGCACTATAACCATATCCTCCGTCTGTCTCTGTTGGGTCACCGCAAACATTCAGTGAACACACACCCATTATAAAAGTGGATGCGTCACCATATTGCCCCTTATTGGCCTTCTCAATGTTGTGTATTCAGATACTGCACATAATGAATTTGCTATGGCCTATTTGTCCAGTTTGTCCATCTTCACAAATGGAGACGTCTCAGATATGTCAGAAAGATAGAAAGAAGTGTGACCACTTCAACTGTGACCCCTTGGTTTCCAACAGTCTGTTTGATTGACAGCCGTGTGCCAGTTCAGAGAGAGAGAGGTAGGTAGGGGTAGGCCTGCATTCCTCTTTCCTGAAGAATGAGATAGCTTCATCAATGTATTCTAAATTGCCCCTTGACTTAGAATGAGACTTTGATGAGACCTACACACAACAAACTCTCCTCCCCCCCACATGTGGCTAAATGATCACTTCCTGACAGGCCTTGCTTCTTAAATATATCTTTTCTCTCTCTGACTGGGTTTGTTTTTACCATCAAAGCCAGAGAGGGAGTGAGAGAGACGGAGAGATAAGAGGTGGGGGGGCAGAGAGAGAATATTTCTTACCCCATAAAAGGTTTTGTGTGAGGACGACTGAGCATGCGGCTATTGTAAAAAAATAAATTTTAAAAAAGGCCCACTGTCAGACCACCAGTGGATGACCCTGCAAACAGTAACAAAACCCGATTGGTCTCGGCCGCCATTGGCTAATGGGCCAGAGAGGAATAGTCCTGGGTGGGTAATGATTCTATTCTCTCCCTTCTTCTCTTCTCCCTCCCTGTGCCCTCGTATACCCTACATCCCCAACCCCCCATATACCACCCTACATACTGTACCACCAGCTCTCTGCCCTTGCCTTGCTCCCCCAAACCCCACACTCTGTGCCCCCCCCCCCCCCCATTTGTCACAGTGTCTGTGTGGCACACTCGGCAGCCTGACATGGCACCAGATGCCGGGAAGATCAGGCATGGCGTGTCGAATCAGAGGACCATATGTCCGGATGAGTCATGGTCCCCTCTGCCTTTCCCACAATGGCCTGCAATAGGAGCCGCCTGCAGTTGGAGTTGCCTGCAGTAGGAGTCTGTGCATCAGTGGGGATGTCACTATACCGCCACGGTAGAAAGGACAGATACATGGCACTTAACCACTTACTGTATGCCACTGTGACCCTAACCTCACCCCTAACCTTAAAGTCCCACACCAGCCTGCCGACCCCTTACAATAAATAGCCATCTAGCGACAACTGTTAAAGGTAAATGTGAACATGCCCAAATTAATTATCTGTTGTGGTTAGTGCACTGGTGGACCCAGCAGTTCCAGATAGCAACACACCAATGACTCAAGACCATTGCCAGACCTTTATAAGACCACAAGAGTCTGCAAATTTTGATGGGTTCAAAAGTTTGCAGTTTAGGACCATTATTTGAAAAGGCAGAGCTAAACCATTAGTACTGCCCAGCAATACTCAAACATTCTGGCAGACTTAGTAGAACAGCCAGCCCTAGCTGTCTGTGTCCGTCAAATGAAAGCTACCATCTTTGTTGTTTTATGATTTGCCCTATCGACCCTGATAATAGGTCAAAAAGACAGTGATACAGAGATGAAGATAGAGAGCAAAGAGAGAAGAGAGAAAAAGAAGAAAGAAATGAGAGTGAAGCTGATGATGAGGCATGTAAAGGTCGGTAGGATTAGGGATAAAGGGTAGAGGAGGAGGAGATGGGGGGTGTATAGGAGGAGAGGAGGGGTAGATGGGGAGGGTCACTCAGACTCTATTCAAATCATAAGACAACACAGCACAGAATGATAGACTCCTCAGGATTGTTTGTCCCGCTTGGGCTATTCTGTCCCCTGTCCACCTCAATGACACCCTTAGCTGCACATGAGCTGGCTGTCACAGGTACCAGAGGGTGTGTGTGTGTGTGTGTGTGTGTGTGTGTGTGTGTGTGTGTGTGTGTGTGTGACAGGGGCTTTTTTAGAGATAAATGTCCTCTAGCCCTATGGTTGATTACCCCACTATAGACACTCACTCACTGGTGGTGAAAACTCTCACTCTTACGATTCCATATCCCCCACCCCCTATCCCTGCCAGCCCCTCCACTCTCCCTCACTCTGAATTCCAAGGGGCTTTGAACATACACACACCAGAGAAGGCTGTTGGGAGGAGCTATAGGAGGCCAGGCTAATGGTAATAGCTGAAATGGAATCTATGGAACGGAGTCAAACGTGGTTAACATTTGTTTGATGTGTTTGATACTGTTCCATTTACTCCATTCCAGACATTACAATGAACCTGTCCTCCTATAGCTCCTCCCATCAGCCTCCTCTGGTGTACGTATGTTCAAAGCCCCGTAGAATAGCATGTGAGAGCTAAATAGCCTCACAAACACACTCAAACATGCAAAGACCGATAGCAACTGACTCAATAATAGAATGTATTTATGGTTCATCATGTCAGGTTTATTGGCTCTCATATAAATAAAAATGATTTAGGGTCTTTCAGAGACTAATGGCTAAATAAGGACATTAAGGGTGTAGGTAGCCTAGTGCTTAATAAGAGTGTTGTGCCAGTAACTGAAAGGTCAGTGGTTTGAATCTCTGAGACAACTAGGTGAAAAATGTGTCAATGTGCCCTCGAGCAAGGCACTTAAGCCTAATTGATCCTGTAAGCTGCTCTGGATAAGTGCATCTGCTAAATGTAATGTAAATTAAGAAACGGTGGTTAAATATGTGCAACTAGAAGTGGCAGGAATTGACAAACCTTTATGAAAGGGAGATTCAATCAGTCAACAGATGAGTAAATGTGATTGATACTTGCTCTTTGCCCTCTTTTATCCTTTCCTTTCTTCCTTCCCTTTTGTTCACATGCAAAACCCAAGCCTTAGTAGTGGTTGCTGGTCTTAGCTTAGCATGGGTAACCATTAGCCTGCCTGTATAAAGGCTCTAGTTAGCCCTGTTGTGTATGTGTCAGCAGAGAAGTCACGCAGCTCCGATATTATACTAACCTGACGTCAGCTCTCTCTCTGTTAGACAGATCTACAGATGGGGTCCAACTAAATCCCACTGCCAAAGTTAGCAGTACTGATAAAGCTCAGTTATTTTAGTGAGTTTAATACGAATTGTTATATTATTACCCTAACCCAAAAAAATATATGGCATCTAAACAAAAGCTCAAAGTTGGAACACTGGTTCTTGATACATTTTCTTGAGATCCAACTTCCATTTCTTGGCAAGTGGCCAAGTCAGTCTAGACACTACCCACTTTGCACACTATGTCATTTTAACGTGAATAATTGGGTAATACTTGGTTGAGACATTGATCATTGACGTTGACTCAAAAAGACAGCCACAATTTCTTGAATCACTAATGTGTTATCATTATGATTTCAACCATCTAAAAGCACAACCAAATTCCAATGGAAAAACAATCTGATTGTTTTTTTTCTTCTTTGTGTTTAACCTTTATTTAACTAGGCAAGTCAGTTAAGAACAAATTCTTATTTACAATGACGGCCTACACCGGCCAAACCGCTGGGACAATTGTGCGCTGTCCTATGGGACTCTCAATCACGGCCTGTTGTGATACAGCCTGGATATGTTTGGTTTAGTTGTCGCCCAAATGTCTATCTCTTCGCTTTCAACCATTTTAAAAGCACAGCAGTTCAAATGGGAATACAATATCAGATATTTTGTTTATTTATACGAAAGATTAATGTGATATCACTGTGCTTCATCTAATAGCAAAACCAAATGACCTGGATTGCAGTTGAGATTACGTTAAAAGTACATGGTGCAAGTGACCGATGCCTTTTGAGATTCTGCACAGATTATTACAACAAGATTATTACGACATTTATATTTACAGTAACCTCAAAATGTGTCCATGGGATGTGTGATTTTACGGTTGAATGTTACATGAGTTCGTAAGATAGCCTTAACCTTAGGCTATTTACTGTATTACAAAAGTAATATTGAAATGTGTTTGGTTGACAATGCAACAAAATATCAACATTTAAATTAGATGTATTTTCTGCTTGGATAGTTCCATCTGAGCCACTGGCTCAATCCCGTTCTTTAACTTTTTTTTCTCTCGGTTGAGTTGGAAACATGACTCCAACATATAATTTGTTAACTTGTCCACAGGTAAATAGGCTGTTTATTGTATTTCAAAAGTGATATTGAATTGTGTTTGGTTGTCGACACAACCAAATATCAACACTTGAAGATGTATCTTCTGGCTGGATAGTTCCATCTGTGACACTGACTTTGTCTGTATGGCTTTAATTCCTTCAAATTAATAATTGATATGTTGGATACATGTCTCCACCTCAACCAAAAATACAATTTAAAGAATAGGACTAAATCAAATCAAACTTTAAATGCACTTTAAATTAAGTTTGATTTAATTTAGTCCTTTTCGTCAACTTAGATTTTTGGTTGAGATGGAGACGTGAATCTAATATTAATTGGATTATTAATTTGTAGACAAACTGGAATCTAAAACAGTCTAAGTCAGTGGCACAGATGGAACTATCCAAAAAGAAGATAGATCTACTTCAAATGTTGATAGTTGGTTCTATTGACAACCAAACCCAATTAAAATCACTAAATATTACATTTAAAATCAACCAGAGTGTCACACCCTGACCATAGTTTGCTTTGTATGTTTCTATGTTTTGTTTGGTCAGGGTGTGATCTGAGTGGGCATTCTATGTTGTATGTCTAGTTTGTCTGTTTCTGTGTTTGGCCTGATATGGTTCTCAATCAGAGGCAGGTGTTAGTCATTGTCTCTGATTGGGAACCATATTTAGATAGCCTGTTTTGTCATTTTGGGTTGTGGGTGATTGTCTATGTTAGTTGCTTGTGTCAGCACAGTTCTTATATAGCCTCACGGTTGTTTATGATTTTGTTCAGTGGTCTCTGTTTATTAAATTCACGATGAACACATACAACGCTGCATTTTGGTCCTCCGATCCTTCCAACTACCACTCCTCAGACGAGGAGGACGACAATTGTGACACAGGTCTTGAAACCACAGGCCTATTGTATTGTCTGTATTTTGTTGAATCCTGGGTTGAATTCAAACAAATGCTGTTGATGACTTAGCATAACGCTATATGGGCCTAAATGGCAACAATAATGGTCAATAAATATAGTCACATTTCATTTGCTCTATTAAACCAACCCTTTGGGATGACTTTGATAGCAACAGTGGATCTATTTAGTTTTTAACCTATTAAGGATCGGACCCTTTTGTAAAATGTTCGCCTAAAATGACACCCAAATCTAACTGCCTGTAGCTCAGGCATTGAAGCAAGGATATGCATATTCTTGATATCATTTGAAAGGAAACATGGAAATGTGAAATGAATGTAGAAGAATATAACACATTAAATCTGGTAAAAGAAAATACAAAGAAAAAAACAACCGTTTGTTGTACCATCATCTTTGAAATGAAAGAGAAATGCCACAATGTATTATTTCAGCCCAGGCGCAATTCAGATTTTGCAGTGTATGGGCAAAGTTTTAGACTGATCCAATGAACCATTGCATTTCTGTTCAAACTTTTTGTACAAGACTGCCTAAATGTGCCTAATCAGTTTATTATTAAATAAGTTCATAACTGTGCACTCTCCTCAAACAATAGCATGGTATTCTTTCACTGTAATGGCTACTGTAAATTGGACAGTGCAGTTAGATTAACAACAATTTAAGATTTCTGGCAATATCAGAAATATCTATGTCCTGGGAAATGTTCCTGTTACTTAGCACATTGTTAATAGTCTGTGACAAATGTCATAGCGAAGCAGCGCTGGGCTTGGTTAAAACCTTGGATGGAAGACTGGTCATCTATGAACATTTGAACATCTTGGCCATGTTCTGTTATAATCTCCACCCGGCACAACCAGAAGGGGACTGTCCACCCCACATAGCCTGGTTCCTCTCTCGGTTTCTTCCTAGGTTCCGGCCTTTCTAGGGAGTTTTTCCTAGCCACCGTGCCTCAACATCTGCATTGCTTGCTGTCTGGTGTTTTAGGCTGGCTTTCTTTACAGCACTTTGTGACATCAGCTGATGTAAGAAGGGCTTTATAAATACATTTGATTGATTGATTTATTGATTGCGACAATTGGGTAGCTGTTGATAAATCAGTTCTCCAGAAGGAAGAGCTGCCTGGGCTAATGTTATTTTTTCTTCCTGATAGCGGATATGACATTGAAAATCAGACGTTGTTTTAAAGGTACAATTCAACATATTTTATACAAGGTTGAACATTAATTACCATGTTGACATAATCCTGTGGTTAAAATTTTACTTCAAAACAACAGACTTTTTTCAAATCCAATGAATTTGCCACATAGATTCCACGTCACAATATGTTGAAAAATTACGTTGAAACAATGTTGATTCAACCACTTTGTTCCTAGTGGGTAGTCACTAGTACAGAGGAGAGCAGTGAAATCGAACAGTCAGGCAAATCAAATCAAATGTTATTGGTCACATACACATGGTTAGCAGATGTTAATGTGAGTTTAGTGAAATACTTGTGCTTCTAGTTCCAACAGTGCAGTAATATCTAACAAGTAATCTAACAATTCCCCAACAACTCCCTAATACACACAAATCTAAAGGGATGGAATAAGTATATATTTATATGTACACGTAAATACATGGATGAGCAGTGGCCGAGCGGCATAGGCAAGATGCAGTAGATGGTAGAAGATACAGTACATACATATGAGATGAGTAATGTAAGATATGTAAACATTAGTGGCATTGTTTAAAGTGACTCGTGAGTCTCTATGTAGGCAGCAGCCTCTCTGAGTTAGTGATTACTGTTTAGCAGTCTGATGGCCTTGAGATAGAAGCTGTTTTTCAGCCTCTCGGTCTAAGCTTTGATGCACCTGTACTGACCTCACCTTCTGGATGATAGTGGGGTGAACAGGCAGTGGCTTGGTTGGTTGTTGTCCTCGATGATCTTTTTGGCCTTCCTGTGACATCGGGTGCTGTAAATAGCTCAAAGTTGAGGTGAAGAACAGGAGAGAGGAGAGTCATCCTTTAGTCTCTCCTGTTCTTAATCTATTGTCATTCGGATTCAGTTCTACTATGGAGGCTCCAAGTCTAGGCCAGTCTATTCCACCGAGACCAGGGGACATATCCATAAAGCATCTCAGAGTCGGAATGCTGATCTAGGATCAGGTCCCTACTGTTCTTTTATTATAAATTAACAGGCCACACTGATCCTAGACCAGCACTCCTATTCCCAGACTCTTTGTGGATACGGGCCCTGATTTCAGAGCAGTTAAACACCTCTCTTTGTCTTCTCTCTATACCCCAGAGTCCCTGGACCTTAGAGAGCTCTTAGCTAGCCTAGATCTAGGACCAGTTTTAACAAATGAAACAAAAAAAGTGTTAAAAGCCACCAGGTTGTCTGTATGAGGGCTTTAGCCACAAGCTGTTGCCCTTCTGCTCCAAGTGTAATGGTCCATGCTAATGGTTAGAGCTTTTGTATGCATATTTTGATTCATTAGACATTGACATTACTCTGCCATATTTCAATGAAATCATCAAATACATTATTAAAACAGTGATCACATTTTTAAAACCATTTCTAACAGATGGAGTATACTTTTCATGCAAAGAGACTGTGTGGTCCAGCAGTGGGCACATGGCCTAGACTACCAGCGTTCGCATTGGTTCGAATCCGATCCATGCCCCTTCTGACTCAAAACGTATCCTACCTTTCCCATCTCCTTTCAACTGTACTATCTCAATAAAATGTACATAAAACCCTTTAAAAAACATAATATTTCACCCCAAATTGTATTGCTTCTAGTGTTGCTGAATACCCATTTCTTTATTGCTTTCAGGAACGTCAAATCTGCTTTCAACAACAGATCCTTAAAAATACTTCAGTACCCTCTACACCCCTCACTCTCACCTCTGTTTCAACCATCTCACACACTTGTCTTGAACTAAGGCTAAACTAATTTTCGTTGAAAAGAAGAAGTGCCTTAATTAAAATGTTGAGTTTCCATCATTATCCCTTCAAATCCCCCTCTTCACTCCTCTTTTCACCCATTCCCCTTCTCATCTTCTCTCCTCTTCTCTCCTCCTCCAGCAGACAGACGCGGAATCGTTGACGTGCTCTCCAAGACCTTTGCTTGTTTGCCAGCCCATAGAGAAACTCCATTAGATACAATGGCTTTGCAAAATAAAGGAGAGACAGTCCTAATTAAATCAATCTATGCAGGCTCTCACTCTCATTTTTTCTCTTCATCTCTTTCTTTCTTTTTCTCTCTTTCTCTGTCTGTCTGGGCCTCCTCTCACCCTCCCTTAGTATTTCAAAAGTATTGACAAGTGACCAGGGAGAATAAGGGTTTTCACCAGAGTGCTCCTTGAGAAGCTACTTCTTGCTAATTAACTGGTTGTCTTTGTCACTTCGTGCTGTGTGTGTGTATGAAGGGTCGGTCTGACAGGGATTGAATGAGGTCCTCTTATTTGGCAACTGTCTCTCAATCGTGAGCATTCATTTTCTCTCCTCTTTTGTTGGACATGTGGGTTTATAACGTTTTTATGTTATACATTTTTTCAATGATTTGGTCCTAGCAGTGAGCAGAATGTTCTGATATACAGAATATCTCAGGGATTAGAGATAACAACAGATACCCCTATGTCTCTGGATTAAGGGTGTGTTCACATGAAAAGAAACACACACAACAGCTTTTACAACTGGGACAAATTTGGGAGACAGACAAGACGTCGTAAGTGTTTAATTCCTATCACACCACATTATGGGGGGAAAAAAGATATATCTGAGGTGAAAGTTCAATGATGTGGAGGGTGGTTGTGTGTGGGCTATTCTATTGACACATCACAGCAGCAAATGGTAGCAAACATTTCCCATGTGTCCTGCTGGAAGAGAATGGCACTGGAATGTATAGTGGACCTTTTACAGGCTCCTGACCAATTCTGCGATTTTGTGTGTTTTTGCGCTGATCTTAACTTTTTTTTGTAAATAATATTTCCGCCATTTCCTATGACTGAAATAAGCTTCTGGACATCAGAACAGCGATCACTAATCTCGATTTAGAATAAGATTTCTACTTCAATGAGTCAGCGGCACAGGACTTACTGCTCACCCTGGACCAAGGCCTAATTGCCGAAACTCGGAAGAGAAAGAGACGACTATTTAGAGGCTGACGTGCGGATACCCTGATGAAAATACCACAACAAGTATATGATCCACCTCTACCGTCGGTTCTATTGGCGCAGGTACAATCACTAGAGAACAAACTGGATCAGCTCTGTTCGAGACTATCCTATCAATGGGACTTGAAGACATGTAATATGTTCTCGGAAACCTGGTTGAACAAGGACATGGATAATATTCTAGCTGGTTTTTCTAATATTAACGAAGTCTTGAGGTTCTGCTCATCTGAGTTAGAATACCTCATGATAAGCTGTAGACCATACCATTTAACAAGAGAGTTTTCATCTATATTTTTCGGAGCCATCTATTTACCACCAAACAATGCTAGCACTAAGACCGCACACAACAAGCTGTATTGGGCCATAAACACACAAGAAAATAATCATCCAGAGGCAGGGCTGCTAGTGGCCGGTGACTTTAAAGCAGGACAACTCAAGTCTGCCTTACATCATTTCTACCACCATGTCACCTGTGCAACTAGAGGCAAAAAAAACTCTAAATCACCTTTACTACACACAGAGAGACATACAAAGCTCTCCCTCACCCCCCATTTGGCAAATCTGACCATATCTCTATCCTCCTGATTCCTGTTTACAAGCAAAACCAGACCAGCTAAATTCCTTCTATGCTCGCTTCGAGGCAAGCAACAGTTCACCATGCGTTAGAGCAGCAGCCAGTCCAGACGACTGTGTGATCACGCTGTCCGTAGCCAATGTGAATAAGACCATTTAAACAAGTTAACATTCACAATGCCACAGGGCCAGAAGGATTACCAGGACACATACTCAGCGCATGCACTGACCAGCTGGCAAGTGTATTCACTGACATTTTCAACCTCTCCCTGACCCAATCTGTAATACCTAAAGGTTTCAAGCAGACCACCATAGTCCCTGTGTACAACAACTCCAAGTTAGCATTCACATTCGTAGCCATGAAATGACTTGAAAAGGCTCGTCATGGCTCACATCAACACCATCATCCCAGACACCCTGGACCCACTCCAATTCGCATACTGCCCCAACAGATCCACAGCGCATGACTCCAACTCTATCACTATATTTGCAGACGACACAACGGTGGTAGGCCTGATCACTGACGACAATAAGACAGCCTATAGGGAGAAGGTCAGAGACCTGGCAGTGTGGTGCAAGGACAAATACCTCTCCCACAGCAAGACAAAAGAGCTGATTGTGGACAACAGGAAATGAAGGGTCAAGCACATTCACGTCGACGGGGCTCTAGTGGAGCAGGTCGAGAGCGGCAAGTTCCTCGGTGTCCACATCATTAAGGATCTATCATGGTCCAAACACACCAACACAGTCATGAAGAAGGCAAGATAATGCCTTTTCCAACCTCAGGAGGCTGAAAATAATTGATATTGGCCCTCAGATCCTTAAAAAGTTATACAGCTGCACGATTGAGAGCCTCTTAACTGGCTGTATCACCGCTTGGTATGGCAACTGCTTGGCATCCGACCGCACGGTGCTACAGAGGGCAGTGCGGACAGCCCAGTACATCACTGGAGCCGAGTTCTCTGCCATCCAGGACCTCTATACAATGCAGTGTGAGAGGAAGGCCCTAAAAATTGTCAAGGACTCCAGCCACCCAAGTCATAAACTGTTCTCTCTCGAACCAACAGAACCCTGAACAGTTTCTACTCCTAAGTCATAAAACTGCTAAAAAGTTAGTCCGGGTAATAATCTGGTTAGCTATTTAACTATCTACATGGACCCTTTTTGTGCTAACTTTTTCATGTTTACTGCTGCTACTGTTTATTATCTGTCACTAGAAGGTCAGCATCCCGGTGTCGCTGCTTCACTGTTGACGTTGAGACTGATGATTTGCGGGTACTATTTAATGAAGCTGCCAGTTGAGGAGTTGTGAGGCTTCTGTTTCTCAAACTAGACACTCTAATGTAGTTGTCCTCTTGCTCAATTTTGCACCGGGGCCCCCCAGTCTTTCTATTCTGGTTAGCACCAGTTTGCACTGTTCTATGAAGGGAGTACTACACAGCGTTCTACGAGATCTTCAGTTTCTTGGCAATTTCTTGCATGAAATAGCCTTCATTTCTCAGAACAAGAATAAACTGACAAGTTTCAGAAGAAAGTCTTTGTTTCTGGTCATTTTAGCCTGTAATCGAACCCACAAATGCTAATGCTCCAGATACTCAACTAGCCTAAAAGGAGGCCAGTTTTATTGCTTCTTTAATCAGAACAACAGTTTTTCAGCTTTGCTAACATAATTGCAAAAGGGTTTTCTAATGATCAATTAGTCTTTTAAAATTATAAACTTGGATTAGCTAACACAACGTGCCATTGGAACACAGGAGTGATGGTTGCTGATAATGGGCCTCTGTACGCCTATGTAGATATTCCATAAAAAATCTGACGTTTCCAGCTACAATAGTCATGTACAACATTAACAATGTCTACACTGTATTTCTGATCAAGTTATTTTATTGGACAAAAAAAGTGTTTTTCTTTAAAAAAAAACAAGGACATTACTAAGTGACCCCAAACTTGTGAACGGTAGCGTACATATCTACCTCAATTACCTCGTACTCCTGCACATCGACTCGGTACTGGTACCCCTTGTATATAGCCAAGTTATCGTTACCCATTGTGTATCTATTATGAATTTTATTATTACGCATTTGACTTTTCTATTGTTTCTCTATTTTCTTTCTCTCTGCATTGTTGGGAACGGCCAGTAAGTAAGCATGTCACTGTTAGTCCACACCTGTCATTTACGAAGCATGTGACAAATACAATTTGATTCATTTGATTTGATCATGTCAGAGAGACAGAGACTGGCCCTAACACACACACCATTACAAATTAGGAACAAATTTGTGAGACAGACAGGACATCGTAGGTGCTTAATTCAGATCACATTATGGCGAGAGAAAAAACATTTCTGAGATAGCCCGAAGTGAAAGTTCAATGAAGTGGAAGGGTTGTGTGTGTGGGCTTTTCTCTTGCCACATCACAGCATCAGTAACAAATGGTAACAAACCATTCCCATGTGTCCTGCTGGATCAGAGGAACTATCAGAGAGACAGAGATTGGCCTTACAACACACACACACAAACACACAGACTGGCTCTGTTGGTTGGACACAGGTCATAAACATAACCTTGTTGAACTGTCACACCAAGCGTTGCTTTCCATCTGGATCAATTATTCTCCACTGTATCAGCCATCTGTAATACTGTGACCATTTTGACAAGATGATGGGAAAGCTTTCGAGAGCCATGAACCAGAGCCATGATAAATGGCTGGAAGGACAGTTTGTCCCAAGGATATAAAACCAAATACGTTTTGGGAGAATGGTGGGAAGCGATGTGGTGATCAACAGGATTTGGTGTGCATGTTGCGTACGTGCATGGAGGACGCTATAGAATTAGCAGCAAACTGACGTTGGTTTCACTGTTTCCTAAATGAAACACAGCCCGTATTTAATGTTTCTAAAAATCCTCTATGGGAAAAATGAATGGTGGGAAAATGATTGGAACCATTTCCTTCTCTGACCATTAGGTTTTATGGGTAATATGACTTATACTGTGGTACTCTATTCACCTCTTCTAAACTCTCTACACAGTGAACGATCCCAGCCGTTGAGCTGAGCCTACTTGTGGATCCAGGTCACGGCGTGATGTTTTGATAACCTCGTAAATCTCTCTAGGACAAGGGGGTTAAATACAGGTGAACATATATCTTTATGTTAATTACTGCTAATTACGGCTAATCTGGCTATCATAAAGAACTACAAATGCCATGATGATCTGGACAAGACTACCAAATTGAGGCAAAGCTAAGAATCTCTGGATTAACAATCTAATGTTAGCTAAATTTAGTATTGAATGAATAAATTGTCTACATATTTTTAAATGGACAATTCTGTGAAATGTCTTGTGCAAGTTTTTTTTTTAATTGACACAATACTTGCTAGCAAAGGTGTCGGCTAGAGATGACGTGCAGGAGCTTGCAGGGATTTGCAGTCTTGCATGATGTCTACTTTGATGCTAATTAGCGTTTTCGAATCTGAGAGTAAATAGAACCTGGTGTGGCATTTTGATAACCATGTAAATCTCTCTCAGACAAGGTGACTTTTAACAATATTATTATTAAGTCACCTTGTCTGAGAGAGATTTACATGATTATCAAAATGCCACGCCAGGGTAAGCCTACACAAAACACAGCCCTCATTTTGTGTTTCTAAAAGTCCCTATGGGAAAAAAGAATCTGGAAAAAATGATTGGAACCATTTCCCTGTTTGACCGCTACCCAGCTAGCAATGAGGAAGCGGCCCTTTTCCAGGGTGCCGGAACTGATTGAATCGGTCCGAAATTGGGTGTCTGACTCTGCCCAGAATCAGCCCAAGAACATCTGGACGTTTCAGTCTACCGGAATTCAGCCAACTTTGCCGGCATCTTACCAGAATCGGTCCGATGCCAATTTGAAATAATGAATACAAAATTACCCGATTTTAGTCATTTTAAATATTACTATTATACATTTTATACATACAAAGTATACCCATCCACAAAAAAACATTTAGTGTCGGAGGAAACACCATACACCTGGTGACCGTGTCAGCATGCCTGGACAGGAGTCACTACAGCGCAATGGTACAAGGACAATCCCGGCCAGCCAAAACCTCCCTAACTCGGACAACACTGGGCTAATTGTACGTCGCCTCATGGGTCTCCCAGTCGCGGCTGGCACGGGTCTCGAGCCATCATCTGTAGCAACGCAGTTTGCACTGCAATGCAGTGTCTTAGACCACTGCGCCACTCGTGAGGCTCCATTCACAAAGTTTTTAATGCTTATCATTGCCTTGCACAGAATATCAAAATACTCCAAATACTACTTAAACAGGAATCTTAAAGAATTTAATTTAAATGTTAATTCTATTTTTTGATTTTTGAGAAAATATGGAAAAATAAATAAGTCATGAAATGTTAATTATATAAAGCAGCCCCAATCGGCCCGAGCCCCAAGTAATACATTTGGGCCAGATAACTCTCACCGGAATCGTTCCGAGCTCAATCCCCGCATCCTAGTGTCACGACTCCTACCGAAGGTAACTCCTCTCCCTGTTCGGGCGGCGCTCGGCACTCGGCGTTGCCGGTTTACTAGCCGCCACCGATCCCTTTTTTCCTTTTCTGGTTGTTTTGTCTGTGTTCCTTTTCACACCTGGTTTCAATTGCGTTTATTTCTGTGTGTATATAGGGCACCTGTTGCCTGCCTTAATTCGTGCAGGATTAAGCTTGTGTGTATTTGCGTTCGATGATCTATGATGTTTATTGTTTTCGCTATTACGTACGTGTAGTTAAGTTTCGGAACTGAGTTTGTTCCTCCTTGCGTTTGGCACGAGTTTCTGTATTGTCTTCACTATTTAGGCACTTGTATGTAGTGTCGGAACTGTGGTTGTTCCTCTGTGTATTGGCACGAGTTTCTGTTCCTTCGTGAATGTTGTTTTGGATTTTCATCTGTGCCAATTTTGTATTGGTGGACTATGTGTGTGTGTATATATATATATATATATATATATATATTAAACACGCTTCTCAAAATTCCCTGCTCTCCTGCGCCTGACTCCTTCACCTCTCACCGAGACGCACCTTATCACACCTAGTCATAAGTATTACTGCCGAAGACGGCCCAGACTCGGGTCACATGACCCCGGCCGAGTCTGACTCTCAGCTGGAATCGGCCCAGATCCACTGTGCTAGCTGGGCAGGTTTTATGGTTATTAAACTCAAAAAAAGAAACGTCCTCTCACTGTCAACTGCGTTTATTTTCAGCAAACTTAACGTGTGTAAATAGTTGTATAACAGGATTCAACAAACAGGATTCAACAAATGAAACATAAACTGAACAAGTTCCACAGACATGTGACTAACAGAAATTAAATCATCTGTCCCTGAACAAAAGGGGGGTCAAAATCAAAAGTAACAGTCAGTATCTGATGTGGCCACCAACTGCATTAAGTACTGCAGTGCATCTCCTCCTCATGGACTGCACCAGCTTTGCCAGTTCTTGCTGTGAGATGTTACCTCACTCTTCCACAAAGGCACCTGCAAGTTCTCGGACATTTCTGGGGGGAATGGCCCTAGCCCTGTCCCAGACGTGCTCAAAGGGATTGAGATATGGCTTCTTCGTTGGCCATGGCAGAACACTGAAATTCCTGTCTTGCAGGAAATCACGCACAGAACGAGCAGTATGGCTGGTGGCATTATCATGCTGGAGGGTCATGTCAGGGTGAGCCTGCAGGAAGGGTACCACATGAGGGAGGAGGATGTCTTCCCTGTCACGCACAGCGTTGAGATTGCCTGCAATGACAACAAGCTCAGTCCGATGATGCTATGACACACCGCCCCAGAATATGACAGACCCTCCACCTTCAAATTGATCCCGCTCCAGAGTCCAGGCCTCAGTGTAATGTTCATTCCTTCCATGATAAACGCGAATCCGACCATCACCCCTGGTGAGACAAAACCGCGACTCGTCAGAGAAGAGCACTTTTTGCCAGTCCTGTCTGGACCAGCGACGGTGGGTTTGTGCCCATAGGCGACGTTGTTGCCGGTGATGTCTGGTGAGGACCTGCCTTACAACAGGCCTACAAGCCCTCAGTCCAGCCTCTCTCAGCATATTGCGGACAGTCTGAGCACTGATGGAGGGATTGTGTGTTCCTGGTGTTCCACGGGCAGTTGTTGTTGCCATCCTGTACCTGTCCCACAGGTGTGATGTTCGGATGTACCTATCCTGTGCAGGTGTTGTTACACGTGGTCTTCCACTGCGAGGACGATCAGCTGCCCATCCTGTCTCCCTGTAGCGCTGTCTTAGGCGTCTCATAGTACAGACATTGCAATTTATTGCCCTGGCCTCATCTGCAGTCCTCATGCCTCCTTGCAGCATGCCTAAGACAAGTTCACGCAGATGAGCAGGGACACTGGGCATCTTTCTTTTGGTGTTTTTCAGAGTGAGTAGAAAGGCCTCTTTAGTGTCCTAAGTTTTTATAACTGTGACCTTAATTGCCTATTGTCTGTAAACTGTTAGTGTCTTAGCGACCGTTCCACAGGTGCATGTTTATTAATTGTTTATGGTTCATTGAACAAGCATGGGAAACAGTGTTTAAACCCTTTACAATGAAGATCTGTGAAGCTATGTGGATTTTTACAAAAAAAAGGGCTGTTTCTTTTTTTACTGAGTTTATGACAACTCCACTGTGGGGCTCTATGTAACAGAGTTAAGAACATGCTGTCAACTCACTCCACAGCTAGCTTGAAATATCACCAATGGAGCTATCGATTTGGATCTTTTTCTACAGCTCAATATTGGTTGGTACGTTGTAAAGGAGGATGGTCACCTGTGTTTGTGAGCAGAGGATCAATAGTTCAAACCTGGTATGAACAGGGACAGTGAAGGAAGCTAGACTGTTAGTGTAAAGGACGTCACGCTGCTTGCTTAGCGATTACCACGTAAGCAGGACACTTCAGGCTGACATCTCCATGTGCTACATTCCCCTCTTAAACTTATTCAACAGCGATCCCAGCACTGAGCTGAGCTCAACTGTCATGGCACTACTGTTAAGGACATGACGCTGCTTCCTTAGCGAGTACCACTTCCTCCCGACTCAGCTCATACCCTGGCACAAACTCAGAACCTCTGCCTTGCTAGCACACGTGACCGGCCTCCTTCAAAAGTCTTAGCCGATCGCGCCACCTCAAAAGCCAGCTACTGATGCGATGCAAGCGGGACACTTCAGGCTGAGGAGTAAGTTTCACATATCCCCATTTGCTACATTAGCAGCACACTAACTTCGGTTTCATGTGTTTCATGCGTGCAGGAGCTTTATCTCTTTCTCATGTATTCACAGAAATGTAAAGCAGACACAAACACAATCCCTTCTACATGTCACCTTTTACATTTTGAGATGGGAGCCCAGTTTGTTTTACCCAAACTTTCCCACGAGGATTTCCTTGTGGGAGAATATTCTTGAAAACACATATTTTGAGTTCCACTTATTTATTAGTTTTTTAACCAATTATTTTACCAGGTAAGTTGACTGAGAACACATTCTCATTTACCACAATGACCTGTGGAATAGTTACAGGGGGAGGAGAGGGGATGAATGAGCCAATTGGAAGCTATGGATGATTAAGGAGGCCACCCCTACTCTTGCGATAATAGCCATGGGATCTTTAGTGACCACATAGTCAGGACAAATGTTTCACATCCCATCTGAATGACGGCACCCCACACAGGGCAATGTCCCCAATCACTGTCCCGGGGCATTGGGATCTCTCCTTAGACGAGAGGAAAGAGTGCCTTCTACTGGCCCTCCAACACCACTTCCAACAGCATCTGGTCTCGCATCCAGGGACCAATCAAGACCAACCAAGATAAGCTTCAGTGGGATGCAGCTACAGCGGGATGCAGGGTGGTATGCTGCTGTCTAAAGCCATCAAAGGCAGCCAGTGAATACTATGACAAATTGAAAAGTTAACGTCATTCCTCTACCTCATTCAGCTCCCAGCTGAGAGAAGGATTCAACATTCCCCTTCTGCAGTTTAGAACTTCTCCATTCTGCAGGGTGGCTCGTCTGAGTAGCCTCTCTCCTTTCCTTTATGTCCCCCTTGACCTGAAGTCTCTTATCAGGCCTTGCAGACCAGAGGTCACATACCGATGGAAGCCCCTTCCCCCTCTCCTCCTCCCGCCACCATTCTGCCTATTGTCCAAGTACAAGGGGGCTCCAAGAGGATTCCTTTTGGTTAAATGTAAGAAGTAGTTTGATCATCACCCTTATTAGATAACACCTCATGCACCTAAATGTGTGAGTGAGAATAAGAGGAAAATACAATATGATGCATTTAGAAGATTCTTCAGAATCACAGCACTTTCAAGCATGGCATCCCATTAAATAGCACACGGTTGTGAGTTTTTTTGGGCATGCATACCCATTGAAACAGTTGACTGAACTCTCTTCCACGTCTCCTCTCTCATCAGGCCTTGATTGACTTAGCTCGCCTAACTTTACCATTCCTGGTCTGTCGGAGGTCTGGCTTAACCCCATATCCTGGTGTCTGATCGGCCGATGGACCAGGCACAATACATGAAAGTCCCTTGGTACTGGGCTGGCCTTCTGATCTCCTGAACGGCATCAATTCTACCTCATTGAGCTAAAGCTGAATGGTTACAGACGAGAGCAGAGAATTCAGATGAATTAACAGAGTAAGGGGAGATGGGGAAATGGAGGAATGATTTTAGAGGGGTGACAGGAGGGTAAGGTCACATAAGTCCTGTGAGATCAGAGGTCAGAGGTCAGGTCAGCTCACCTTGTGCCTATTAGAAAGCTCTAAGTGTTCTAATGGGATCAATTACACTCCACATTAGTATAAACCAGCAGTACAGGACAATGGCTTTGACCAACTGTGGTCTAGAATCGAGGACTAGACCTGGGGGGTCTTGCGATTGACCATATAAAGTTAGTCAGAACACATTACGACCATCCATCTGACCAAAGGCCCTGACCGCATTCCAGGCTGTGAGGGATTGGGGCAGTGGTCATGGAGATCCTCTTAAATTAGTAGAGGGACTATGTCATAAACCCTCAAAGTTCCAGAAATGGGTGAAAATGGCAGCCATATTGCTCAGGGAGAAATCCTTACCAGTCTATGGATTGAATGGCGGTAGAGGAATAATCCTGGTTTTACTTATGCAGCAAAACAAAAGTAAGGCATGTGATATATCAGATGTTTAATAGAATGATTGGCAACCTAAAATATTGTCATGTAATTATAAATACAGTTTATATGGGTTTTATACACTTTCAGTATAAATAGCCTCTAAAATATATGTAAACGGACCATAAAGTGCTATTATATGATGCAATATTGTCATATTGTCATATCAGTAGGCTACTTGTTGCATTTACAACTTGCCTAAGTCCTACAATCAACTGATTTCAGCCAGTGTATGGCTGTGCATTGACTGAATTGTTTGAATGGAATGTTGGCATATTGGCAGTTAATAAAAATAAAATGTGATCATTTTAAAACTGTCTGGCTAGCTAGCTAACAAACATACAGTGGCAGATCAATTCTTCAAATTCATTATTTTACACACACTATCTTATTACAGCACTGGCAACCCATGGTTGACCAACGCCCTGACCAAAATGGCTGACCTTTATCCCATCCTAAGAAGGTTGAAATCCATTCTAGTATTACATTTCTAATTGAATGGCGGTGGTCATTATTAAATCACAGCCCCACTAGGAGGAAATGGAGCAGTTAAAGTGGAACTGACAGCCTTTTAGCAACATGAAACGCCCAAGGAAGAATATAAACGCCTTTTAAAAAAAAAAAGATAAGCGAGCACTTAGATATGGTCATTTTCATACTTTCATTGAATGTTTGGGAATGACATAGAGTAAGGCACTTGAGAAAATGATAGCAATATAGACTGGGAAAGTGGCTGTTTGTTTGGACATTTAATAGACACTGCAGTAAATAAAACCTAATAAAAGCGTGTCAGTCTTGTCCAGGACCGGACTCTACAACAAACCACTACACCATAGTCAGTCAGAGCTACAATAGGCCTATATGGAAATAAGCCATTTGCCACACGGGCCTGCCATCCTTCACTTTGAACTGAACTGTGTGTTTACAGGCAGTAGCAACAGCGCAACTATAGATCATTATATTATAATACACCTGAAGGAATTTCTGGAAATATGTAAATACCACAGGAGTCCTCTTACATTTAAGAACTTTACGGTCCTATCATTCAAACAAATATGAACAGGTAGGCTATCTCTCCCTCAGTTGCCTATGCACATCAACACATCAACCACAAAAAGATCAACAATAACAAAAAATGATCAACTTTTTCAGCTTTTTCAAAATTGCACTGATAAACGATGGGGAATAGTAGCCTGCTCGCCCTTCTGCAGCTTTGCCTGCCAATGCATGCTTGTCCCAACCAATGTTTTAACAACTAAATGGGAACTTGCCTGCGCCGCCCATTTGATCGATGCCAAATACATTTGATTGACAATTAAGAGATATGTGGGTAAGTCATTCAAGTTCAGCATAGCTAGCTTGCAAAGTGATTCACATTTCTTGCTAACTAACCAAATGTGATCTGCATCTCCAGCTGTAGCATCTCCAGCTGTAGCCCCCTAAAAACGATATGGGGGGGCCACACACTCACTCGTACAATGACATGATATCCTCCCAGCAGCTAGTTTGATTGTATTGACATTCCCAGCCTTAGTTACATTCTTCAGTTTTTGTCCACAATATTGACGACTCTAGTGGGTTAACCATTTCAGCAGCAAACATTAAAACAACATTAAGATTGTCTAACCTTTTCAAAACCATAAATACTTTACAACAAGCTAGCAAGCACACCACATTTTATTCTTGAAATGTACTTTTCTAATTCACCAATACATTTGTTGCTAGTCCAACAACTATTGCTCTCAGGTTGTAAATCACAGCTGACCTGGTATGTTGTTTGCTGCCTCCATTGTTTGCCTTTCAGTTTCAATTACTCAATATTTTGGACAAAAAAATGTAAGACTGTAAAGAGAATATACAGAATGGTAGCATTTAAAATGTCTACCACTGTGCAGGGGTTGGAACCATTTCAGGGAACAGAACCAGAACCAAGAACGAAGGGCCAGCTCTGGTCCAACTTTCTGAAGTTCAAAAAGGAGAGCATTGGGCATGAAGTGCTGGGCATCTTGTTGTTATGACAGCATTATCTGAATTAGGCCCACAGAATTATACCTACAGAGGAGCAGCTTCTATGAAGGAACTTTGAATGTCTTTGAACTTCAGAAGGTTGGCTTAAGTAAAACGTTGGACCAGAGCTGGCCCTCGTTCATGACTCTCAGTTCCATTACGTTACACATAAAGAGTTACTGTACAAATGGCTACGGAAGAAATGGCAGCAGTTATACGGGCGCCTAACCAATTACGCTATTATGTTTTTCGTATTTTTTTCGTGTTATTTGTAACTTATTTTGTACATAATATTTCTTTTTTTGCCGTTATATACGAATCTTACGGCAAAAAAGAGCTTCTGGATATCAGGACAGCAATCACTCACCTCGGATTAGACAAAGATTTTTTTCTTCAACAAGCAGGACGCACAGGATGTACTTCAAACAGCCGACAAGGCCAACATCCCCGTCATTGGCGAGAGAAAGAGACGCAGGAACAGAAGACACCGAGCGGGGTGCCCTCGTAAGGATCCACAGACGGCGAGTAGGAAAGCTGCCATTACCATCAATATTACTTGCCAATGTGCAATCATTGGACAAAAGATTAGACGAAGTACGATCACGAATATCTTACCAACGGGATATCAGAAACTGTAACATCTTATGTTCAAAGGAATCGTGGCTGAATGATGACACGGATACTTAGCTAGCGGGATACATGCTGCACCGGCTAGATAGAACAGCACACTACGGTAAAATGAGGGAGGCGGTCTGTGCATATCTGTAAACAACAGCTGGTGCACGAAATCTAAGGAAGTCTCTCTGAAGTAGAGTATCTTATGATAAGCTGTAGACCACACTATTTGCCAAGAGAGTTTTCATCCATACTTTTCGTGGCTGTTTATTTACCACCACAGGCAGATGCTGGCACTAAGATCGCACTCAGTCAGCTTTATAAGGAAATAAGCAAACAGGAAAACGCTCACCCAGAGGCGGCGCTCCTAGTGGCCCGGAAACTTTAATGCAGGGAAACGTAAACAAGTAATGCCTAATTTCAATCAACATGTTAAATGAGCAACCAGAGGGATAAGAATTCTAGCTCACATGTACTCTACACACAGAGATGCATACAAAGCTCTCCCTCGCCTTCCATTAGTAAATCTGACCACAATTCTATTCTCCTGATTCCTGCTTACGAGCAAAAATGAAAGCGGGAAGCACCAGTGACTCGATCTATAAAGAAGTGGTCAGATGAAGCAGTTGCTAAACTACAGGACTGTTTTGCTAGCACAGACTGGAACATGTTCCGGGATTCTTCCAATGGCATTGAGGAGTCCACCACGTCAGTCACTGGCTTTAACAATAACTGCATCGAGGACGTCCTCCCCACAGTGACTGTAGATACATACCCCAACCAGAAGCCATGGATTACAGGCAACATTCGCACTGAGCTAAAGGGTAGAGCTGCCGCTTTCAAGGTGCGGGACTCTAACTCGGATGCTTATAAGAAATCCTGCTATGCCCCCCGATGCACCATCAAACAGGCAAAGCGCCAATACAGGGCTAAGATTGAATCATTCTACACCGGCTCTGACGCTCGTCTTATGTGGCAGGGCTTGCAAACTATTACAGACTACAAAAGGAAGCACAGCCACGAGCAGCCCCGTGACACAAGCCTACCAGACGAGCTAAATCACTTATTCGAGGCAAGCAACACTGAGGCATGCATGAGAGCATCAGCTGTTCTGGACGACTGTTTGATCACGCTCTCCGTAGCCGACGTGAGTGAGAACTTAAAACAGGTCAAGGTCGCGGGGCCAGACGGACTAAAGGACATGTGCTCCGAGCATGTGCTGACCAACTGGCAGGTGTCTTCACTGACATTTTCAACATGTCTCTGATTGAGTCTGTAATACCAACATGTTTCAAGCAGACCACCATAGTCTCTGTGCCTAAGAAGGCAACCTGCCTAAATCACTATGGACCTATAGCACTCACGTCCGTAGCCACGAAGTGCTTTGAAAGGCTGGCAATGGCTCACATGAACACCATTATCCCAGAAACCCTAGACCCACTCCAATTTGCATACCACCCAAACAGATCCACAGATGATGAAATCTCTATTGCACTTCACACTGCCCTTTCCCACATGGACAAAAGGAACACCTATGTGAGAATGCTGTTCATTGACTACAGCTCAGCGTTCAACACCATAGTACCCTTAAATCTCATCATTAAGCTAAGGATCCTGGGACTAAATACCTCCCTCTGCAACTGGATCCTGGACTTCCTGACGGGCCACCCCCAGATGGTGAGGGAAGGTAGCAACACATCCGCCACGCTGATCCTCAACACTGGAGCCCCTCAGGATTGCGTGCTCAGTCCCCTCCTGTACTCTCTGTTCACCCATGACTGCGTGGCCAGGCACGACTCCAATACCATCATTAAGTTTGCAGACGACACAACAACGAGACAGCCTATAGGGAGGAGGTCAGAATAACAACATACCCCTCAACGTGATCAAGACAAAGGAGATGATTGTGGACTACAGGAAAAGGAGGACCGAGCACGCCCCCATTCTCATCGACGGGGCTGTAGTGAAGCAGGTTGTCCACATCACCAACAAACTAGAATGGTTCAAACACACCAAGACAGTTGTGAAGAGAGCAAGACAAAGCCTATTCCACCTCAGGAAACTAAAAAGATTTGGCATGGGTCTTCAGATCTTCAAAAGGTTCTACAGATGCAACATCGAGAGCATGGTTGCATCACTGCCTGGTATAGCAACTGCTCGGCCTCCGACCTCAAGGCACTACAGAGGGTAGTGCGTATGGCCCAGTACATCGCTGGGGCTAAGCTGCTTGCCATCCAGGACCTCTACACCAGGCGGTGTCAGAGCAAGGCCCTAAAAATTGTCAAAGACCCCAGTTACCCCAGTCATAGAATCAAATCAAATCAAATCAAATTTATTTATATAGCCCTTCGTACATCAGCTGATATCTCAAAGTGCTGTACAGAAACCCAGCCTAAAACCCCAAACAGCAAGCAATGCAGGTGGAGAAGCACGGTGGCTAGGAAAAACTCCCTAGAAAGGCCAATACCTAGGAAGAAACCTAGAGAGGAACCAGGCTATGTGGGGTGGCCAGTCCTCTTCTGGCTGTGCCGGGTGGAGATTATAACAGAACATGGTCAAGATGTTCAATGTTCATAAATGACCAGCATGGTCGAATAATAATAAGGCAGAACAGTTGAAACTAGAGCAGCAGCACAGTCAGGTGGAAGTTGAAACTGGAGCAGCAGCATGGCCAGGTAGACTGGGGACAGCAAGGAGTCATCATGTCAGGTAGTCCTGGGGCATGGTCCTAGGGCTCAGGTCAGTTGAAACTGGAACAGCAGCATGGCCAGGTGGACTGGGGACAGCAAGGAGTCATCATGTCAGGTAGTCCTGGGGCATGGTCCTAGGGCTCAGGTCCTCCGAGAGAGAGAAAGAAAGAGAGAAGGAGAGAATTAGAGAACGCACACTTAGATTCACACAGGACACCGAATAGGACAGGAGAAGTACTCCAGATATAACAAACTGACCCCAGCCCCCCGACACATAAACTACTGCAGCATAAATACTGGAGGCTGAGACAGGAGGGGTCAGGAGACACTGTGGCCCCATCCGAGGACACCCCCGGACAGGGCCAAACAGGAAGGATATAACCCCACCCACTTTGCCAAAGCACAGCCCCCACACCACTAGAGGGATATCTTCAACCACCAACTTACCATCCTGAGACAAGGCTGAGTATAGCCCACAAAGATCTCCGCCACGGCACAACCCAAGGGGGGGGGGGGGCGCCAACCCAGACAGGATGACCACAACAGTGAATCAACCCACTCAGGTGACGCACCCCCTCCAGGGACGGCATGAGAGAGCCCCAGCAAGCCAGTGACTCAGCCCCTGTAATAGGGTTAGAGGCAGAGAATCCCAGTGGAAAGAGGGGAACCGGCCAGGCAGAGACAGCAAGGGCGGTTCGTTGCTCCAGAGCCTTTCCGTTCACCTTCCCACTCCTGGGCCAGACTACACTCAATCATATGACCCACTGAAGAGATGAGTCTTCAGTAAAGACTTAAAGGTTGAGACCGAGTTTGCGTCTCTGACATGGGTAGGCAGACCGTTCCATAAAAATGGAGCTCTATAGGAGAAAGCCCTGCCTCCAGCTGTTTGCTTAGAAATTCTAGGGACAATTAGGAGGCCTGCGTCTTGTGACCGTAGCGTACGTATAGGTATGTACGGCAGGACCAAATCAGAGAGATAGGTAGGAGCAAGCCCATGTAATGCTTTGTAGGTTAGCAGTAAAACCTTGAAATCAGCCCTTGCTTTGACAGGAAGCCAGTGTAGAGAGGCTAGCACTGGAGTAATATGATCAAATTTTTGGGTTCTAGTCAGGATTCTAGCAGCCGTATTTAGCACTAACTGAAGTTCGCTCTACTACCGCATGGCAAGCGGGAGCATGTCTAGGACCAAAAGGCTTCTCAAGAGCTTTTACCCCCAAGCCATTGGTGGGCTCTCCTCGAAGAGAGAAGTTTGTCTGGCTCAGTAAAGCATCAAACACAAATTGTCCACAACACTGAAATGGGCTACTTCCATGTGAAATATTATTTTACCTTTACTTAACTAGGCAAGTCAGTTAATACCAAATCTTGTTTTTAATGACAGCCTAGGAACAGTAGATTAACTGCCTTATTCAGGGGCAGAACAACAGCTTTTTACCTTGTCAGCTCAGAGATTTGATCTTGCAACCTTTCAGTTACTAGTCCAACACTCTAACCACTAGGCTACCTGTCGGCCTGAATTAATGAGGAAGCGGAACACACCTCAATTCAAACTGTTGTTAGAAAATACAACTTGTTATAAAATAATTTGAAGTTGACAAGTTGAAACATAGATAATTAGCAGGTAGCGTGTGTTAACTGTCCTGTTGCGTAATAATCACATTTTGGAACAGTGAGGGCATTCTGACATCACATGCATAAAACAACTCACACTGGGGTGACCGTAATAGATATTTGGAAGTCATGTATGAAAAGGTTAAAGGCAATGTTACCACATTAGTGGAGACCACATTTACGGTAAACGCTGCATATGTTGGCTCAATCGGCAAGTCAACTTATCTCAAGTCGGAATTGGGCACAAACTGATATCTCATACTAGTCCATGTCAATTTCAGTCTTGGTGTGTTCCCTGACTGATTCCACGTTTGGTTATGATGTTTGTCCCTTATGAGACACTGTAGACACGGAAGCCTACTTCACTTCCACAAAACCCCCAGAATGAATCTAACAGAATTCAAGAAATCTGTAATAAATTGTGACAGTTTTGCCGAGTATGTTTTAGTTGCGCACTTTTACATATAACTCTGTTATTTCTCAAGTAAAAAAATGTGCGACAAGATGTCTTATATGAACAGTCTGTTTATGCTATTGGATAGAGAGCAATCACCTCAGCTGTTCACCCCATGTTAGTGGGCAAATGGACATTGTCAAATCAAAACCCGATTTTAATTGACCTGTTGTGACACATGGATGTTCCAAACTCCCTTTTAGATGAGACTGACTTTATGACCTATTTACACTTTAGTTCATTTTGACAATAGAATAACTTTCTGACTCATATCGGTGCCACATAGTCCATTTTCAAAGGGATTCGTTGCTTTTTAAAGGCAATCGCTCCTCAACACTTTGTTTTTGCCGAACATAGCCCCAGATAAGAGGAAAAAGTGAAATGTCAAGTTGTTTTGTTGTTGCTCCTCAATTAACCATGAGGGCCTGAGCACAGGAACCGTGTCCCTCTACACAGAGCTGCTTTTACAGGGGCTAGACTTGGAGACCTCCACACACACACATACACAAATACACCCGCACACACAGCTGAAAAGCGACCACCGGTTTACCCCTCTTATGCAAATGCATCAAAACGCTTGAGTAAGAATTATATATGAATCCAATGAGGGCTTTTTCTTTCTTTCAGAATCGCTTAGCCACGAGCGGCGAGAGGCCTCAATGGTGAGTGGCCGCTGCGCTCCTCAGCCATGCGTATTATTCAGCTTGATGAGACACAAACTGACATAAGCACCAGGGTTCACTTTCACCACCTCGCAATCCGATTATATGGCCAACGCCGCATCAATACCATAGGACCAACAGGCACCAAAGTCCCTCAACCATACCCAACCCCCCCCATTCCTCCTCGTCACACCCCCAAGCCACCCATTCATATGTTCTGTTTTAAGAACCCCCTCCCATACTACAACCCCCCCCCCCTCCCCCCACAGGAAAAGTGATTGATTGGTTTGATTATTTGTTGCAGTCTTACAAAAGAAAGTGCCTTGTCTTTTTATTTAACTAGGCAAGTCAGTTAAGAACAAAATCTTATTTACAATGACAGCCTACCCCGACCAAACCTGGACGACACTGGGCCAATTGTGCGCCACCCAATCAACGGCCAGATGTGATGCAGCCTGGATTCGAACCAGGAACTACAGTGATGTCTCTCGCACTGAGATGCAGTGCCTTAGACTGCTGCGCCACTCAGGAGTTATTCCACATTTTTTGTGTTACAACCTGAATTCCAAACTGATCAAATATTTTTTTTCTCACCCATCTACACAAATTACCCCATAATGACAGAGAGAAAACATGATGAAATACAGAAATATCTCATTTATGTAAGTATTCACACCCCTGACTCAATACATGTTATAATCACCTTTGGCAGTGATTACAGCTCTGAGTCTTTCTGGGTAAGTTTCTAAGAGCTTTGCACACCTGGATTGTAAAATATTTACACATATTTTCTTTTGTTATTCTTCAAACTCTGTCAAGTTGGTTGTGATCATTGCTAGACAGCCATTGTCAAGTCTTGCCATAGATTTTCAAACCTATTTAGGTCAAAACTGTAACTAGGACACTCAGGAACATTTCATGTTGTGTTAAGCAACTCCAGTTTAGATTTGGCTTTGTGATTTAGGTTATTCTCCTGTGAAAAGGTACATTTTTCTCCCAATGTTTGTTGAAAAACAGACTTAACCAGGTTTTCCTCTAGGATTTTGCCTCTGCTTAGCTCTATTCAATTTTTTTATCCTAAAACCTCCCTAGTCCTTGCCTAGTCCTTGACAAGCATACCCATAACATAATACAGCCGTCGCCATGCTTGAAAATATGAAGAGTGGTACTCTGTGATGATTTGTGTTGGATTTGTTCCAAACTAAACGCTTTGTATTCAGGACATAAAGTTAATTTCTTTGACACAATTTTGCAGTTTTACTTTAGTGCTTTATTGCAAACAGGATGCATATTTTGGAGAAGAAAAAAATTCTGCGCAGGCTTCCTTTTCATTCTGTCATTTAGGTTAATATTGTGGAGTAACTACAATGTTGTTGATCCATCCTCAGTTTCCTCCTATCACAGCCATTAAACTCTGTAACTGTTTTAAAGACACCTTTGGACTCGTGGTGAAATCCCTGAGTGGTCTCCTTCCACTCTGGCAACTGAGTTAGGAAGGACGCCTGTATTGTTGTAGTGTCTGGGTGTATTGATACACCATCCAAAGTGTAATTAATAACTTCACCATGCTCAAAGGGGTATTCAATGTCATATTTTTTTTTTTTTTTACCCATCTACCAATAGGTGCCGTTCTTTGCGAGGAATTGGAAAATCTCCCTGGTCTTTGTGGTCTGAATCTGTGTTTGAAATTCCCTGCTCGACTGAGGGGCCTTACAGATAATCATGTGTGGGGTACAGATATGAGGTAGTCATTCAAAAATCATTTTAAACACTATTATTGCACACAGAGTGAGTCAATACAATGTATCGTGTGACTTGTTAAGCACATTCTTACTGCTGAACTTATTTAGAGGTTGAATACTTTTATTGACTCAAGACATTACAGATTCACACATATTCATTTTGAAACATTTCGAAAAACATAATTCCACTTTAACATTATGGTTGTATTGTGTGTAGGCCGGTGACACTAAATCTCAATTTAATCCGTTTTAAATTCAGACTGTAACACAACAAAATGTGGAAAAAGTCCAGGGCTGTGAACACTTTCTGAAGGCACTGTGTGTGCCCAGTCTATATGGGAAATTCCAGACATTATTAGCAAGTATTCCCATGATGTACCGGTAAGAAAACAACATTTTATATTAACCTAGCAATTGTACAGCACATTATACAGTATACAACCAATTAGGCCAGCTTTGTTCCACTTGCAAAGGGTAGCCTGTGTTTGATTGTAAAGTTTGCGTTTTCAAAGTTTATGTTCTCAAAGTTTTTACAGTTGTTAACTACAATAACACAGCACAATGAGTGTTTGTATGTCCAAAGACTTGCATGAAAACTCTTACCGTTCATGCCTAGGTCTAGATTCAAACGTATTACTAAAAGCCTAAAATTACAATAAAGATGGAAAAAACCTGTAATGTCACACAATACTATTTTACTCACCGCTCAAACTCTAATCACCACTATGTCTATTGGCTATATATCTAAATTAAACAATCCTTGGTTTGACTATGGGAGTCATGGCTAATGTCACTACAGGACCTCTAATCTAAACCGGTGTTGACAACCACAGAGCTCACCCCTCTTTCCGTGCTGCGCAGGGACGCTTGGGTGCTTAGAGGGGGCACCCGTTTAAGCAGCGGGCGTTTACAAGACGCTACCCCAAAAGCCTGCCAGGTGCTGAGGGGGTATGGCGGGGGTATTGAGGGGTTAGGGCAGGCCCCTCTTGCAAATCGTCCTGCACCCGTGAAACTGTTGGCCAGATGAGATTAAACTCAGAGTGAGATACATTTGCAATTGATTACCGTTGAGCCACTGTGACGAATTTAAGGCTTTTGGGGGAGTGTGTGTGTGTGTGTGTGTGTGTGTGTGTGTGTGTGTGTGTGTGTGTGTGTGTGTGTGTGTGTGTGTGTGTGTGTGTGTGTGTGTGTGTGTGTGTGTGTGTGTGTGTTTACCGCTTAAAACCTGCACGCACTGCTAGACCTGAAAAGGAGTAAAACAGGTCCCAATAGAACTGTTGGAAAATAATATATTTGAAAGACAAAAGACCCTGAAGAGTTTGAATAACTTCCCTGCCACCCATGTCCATTCTCTGAGACACAGGCTACCTCACAGATTAGTTTCTGTTTCCAAACAGAGACAAGATGGAAATGTAAAAATGTAAAAAGCATCTGATAATATCTGTTTTGCAACTCAACCTCCAAAGAAAATGGCATAACTGGCCATAACTGCAGGCTGCAGAGATATGGCATGCCTTTCCCTTTTCATTATGGGGTGTGGGTCTGTCTGTTTAGGAAATGCATTCACATTGCCTGATGTTTTCGGCTAGAATAAACTTCTTTCTGAGATTTTATTTGAATAACCACTTTACCTGCCTGTTTCTACCCACAAACGAGCCGAATCGGACTACTCTGCTTCCTCTGCACCCCTCTGGTTTGTCTGGTATTAATGAGCAATTAACTTTGCATACAAGGTCCTAAACAATAGTACTGGTTGTCAGATTATGCTAATGCTGGTGGCTGTGGCCCTAGTGAAAGGAGGCAGAGGATCCTGGCGAATGGAGAGTGCTGTGGCCTTTCTCTTCGACGGGTGAATGATATGCAAACTGTACCAACATGTCCTTAAGAGGATTAGAACACTGCTTCAGATGCAGGCAGCACGGTGCTGATATAAGAGTGCCAAAAGACGGGGAAAGATTTCAGTTACACACATTGTCCCATCACTACATGGCGACTGCAGAACAGTAAAATACACATATTAAATGTATAAAGGTTGGAGGGCACGAATATAGCCTACAGTAACCATTCAAAAGTATGCTTATAAACTGATAATACAGATATCATAGCATAACTATATATTCATGAATTAGGCAGTACAATTCAGAGGCTATACAGTTGACATGCCATATATATTTGGCTAAGGAAGACGAAATGAAACATTAAGTAATCAAAATACACTTCAAGACGACAATGACGAAAGATCATATCTGACAAGCATGAGGTAAATAACCGCTTCGGGTGAAAATAACACGTTTTCTCCCATCGCCCTCTTTCGCGCTGCTTACTGTAGCAGTCAAAGAACAGGTGCATGGAATCTCAGAACAGAGCGCATTGTTCGAGGAGATATGGCTTTACTCCATTTGGGGAGGAGGGGCCTATGTTTAATACAAAGTTAATATCGATGTAATGCTTGTCACTGCTCCTCTGGATCTTGTGGCATTGATAATTCCCTGGATGTTCTGGGGTTTATGCACTGCAACAGATGCCGCATTAAGGTTAGCTTAGCCCTCACCGGAGAGCCTGTCTACAGTCCATACACAGCCGCATTGTAGATTCTCTGAGATAAAGTTAGGCTACATTAAATGACATTGATTAGTTAATTGAAATGTACAGCCGTTGGATACGCAATGAAAGTCAACAAACTGCTGTGCTTAACCTAGTCTTTGGATGTTTGGGCTGTTTTCAGAACTGGTTTAAGAAAAGGTAGCATATTATGTCTATGGGCTGTTGTGTTTATAATCACTTCTTTATCTGCAGTTATGTATAGAGTAGACAGGGTACCTTTTTGTAGAAGACGGATATCATTTTTGATCAGTGTCATACCCATCTTCATTCTTGGTCAAAGGGTGAAATAAATGATCCCCTAGACGAATGTATAGGCCGATAATGCAATAATGAAAAGAGAATTCCCCCACTTTGAAAATGAAATGAAACCTCCTCGTGCGACACTAAAAAGTGGTAGATAGATTACTGGTGTCATACAGGAGAATGCGCACCAGTCAGAGCAATCTGTCCATCGGCGAGTTGAAAAGATGGGGAGTTCCTTTTCCTTGACGTCACCATCAAATAATGGTAGAATAATAAACAGCTAACCACCTGTCGGACCCTGGACACAATGTTACGGCCCATACAGAAGCCTTCATGCATGGGTAACATATTTACTCAACCCATTCACTTAACGAAGCAGAAAGTGACGCAAGACAATGGTTAAGTTAATCTATTTAGTAAATTGTTTTGAGATGTGGAGGCAGCGTTAAGGACCTGAGGTCCGGGTCTTTCCATAGACTTCTTTCCGTTTCAATGCAGAAGCAGTCTGTCTTGTGTCAATTCGAGGGTGGTACAGAGCGGGGGGGGGGGGGGGGGGCGGATGGTCCTGTAATATTTTAGAGATGTGCTTTTAATGGCTTTAATTCAGCCGGAGCCAGCTGTTTTTGCTCTGTTTGGTAAAAGAGGCCAAGACGTGGAAAGCTTGCAAAGCTAGTAGAAATTAGTCTCGGTGATCGAGGCTTCCTGCAAACCATCTGCTTGCAGTCACAAAAGGAGGATTTTCTGAGTAAACTAAAGAAATATAGGCTCATAAAAAAGCTTTGAAGGTCTAGTTACTTTCGCGGTGAATGGTGACGGTGTTACGGCAGGTTCTCTTTTTTTTGGGGGGGGGGGGGCTAACGCACGTCTGATAAGCGTCTGATAAGCGTTCACTTTCTCTCACATTGGAAATCATTTCACGGAGGCGTTCCGTTTTAATGAACGGATTGTGACCACTTTACATTCGATTAATGTTGAACCACGTAGGCTATCATTACTCGAATAACATATTCAATCAAACATAGGATAAATATATTGCCTGTATTGTTGATTAAACTTAGTCTACATGAAAAAGCACGTGCTTAAAGTAATGCTTTGAAGTATGAAGCAAGAGAGTATAAACTAACATCATAACATTCGTTTTTCGTTTGTTTTCTGTGCTTTAAAACATTTCGTTAACCTTGTTTGTACTGAAAGCAAATTATAGCCTAACTTGATGAGAATGTATTTAGGCTAATATGAATTAAACATTTCTGGTAGGTTGAATGCATTCAGTTGTGCAACTGATTAGGTATCCCATTTTCCTTCCCTAATATGTTATTTTATTTCGTTAGCCTATATTTTTGTTTTGCTTTTAATAAACAAGTATGTTTTCGTAAACTATTCGTTTGGCATTGTTTAAATATGCTTACTATTTTAGCCTATACACTATTTCGGCAAAAAGAAAATAGTCGCATGAATGAATTTCTGTTTGGAAATTGATTTATTTGAACTCTAATGCCTGGTTAAAGACAGAGCAGACTAAACGCGACGGTAAACAGGCTCAAATCCCGCTTTAATGTGAGTTTTATACCAGCTTTCAATGTCCGCTCATATGAATGCGTTTTAAATCAAATCATAGATGCACTTTTATTCAGCTGGTTAAAACAGCAGAACAAAACCCGTCTATAGAAATAAACGCTTTTATTCCAGTAGGGCTTTATGAAAGCGGGAGAGGGGCGCCGTGGCAGCTGATGGTGACAGTTCATGGTTAACAGGATCAGCAGTACACGGTTAGGGCCGCACACTTCTCTGCGCTCGAATGTGCAGTGGGTCTTCGTCTGGCGCACCGAATGAAGATTTTTCAAAGCCCGTGATATTTAACACATCTGTTAAAGCGTTCCGAGCGCAGAAATCCGTTTAAGACACTATTCCATGACGAGGTCCAGATTGACTGTTGAGAATCCGAGGAAACACGAGGCCAATGGACATTTTACGCAATCCACATATTCCTAAATAAATTCACATTTTAAAGTAGGGTAGTTATAAAGGTTGCTAAATGAAACCGTGGCGATTAGACTTAGCCTATCCTTGTTATCATGATTGTAAAAATGATTGTCAATATTCATAGCCTATATTATTTTTTCATTCATGCAATATTTATTAATATTTATATTATTTGTTAATTTATTAATTTGTTGTTGTAATACGAATTAATTGTTGTTGTTGTCGTCATGATCGCGTTATTATAGCCTAAGCAATGTGGTATAAACTCAACTGCATTCAATTGTAATTTTTAGTGGGCTATAGCTTTCATTAGGACTTTTGATCCATTAAAACACAGCAGGGGAGACGAATAAATATAGCTGCTTCTTCTGGTTAAGCCCTCATTCAGAAGCTCCAAATTATGTCTGAATCTTTTAGGATAGCTTTTTAATTAGCCTGCGTGCGTCTCCACCAAACAAAACCCAATCGCAGGGCCTCAATGGAACGTGGTCAATATGCAAAATTGACGACTATGGCTCTTTTGTGGAAGGGACATTGTGTGTTCCTTGCTTATGAAGTCTAATCCAATCATAAATTGCACTCTCTAGCCAATCAGCGATCCCGGGACGGCGCTTGAAAGCGACTCATGTAGAGAACTTTGTTGAACCTCATTGTTGAGGCTGACAGTTCTGAAAGGAGCTTTGGGGCAGCCTGCTATAAAACGCCTCTCCCCAGAGTAGAGGGGCCAGAGGAGTAAAGCTAGTCATTCAGATTGGAACCTATCAGATCCTCACTTGTTCTTGACGGAGTATTTCAACAGATCGTTTCGTGTTGCGTTATACTACAGACGGGACCATGATGATCCCAAGCGTCCTTGCGCCTAATGCGATGTACCCAGGCCTTTACCGCCCCTCCGCCTCCATGCCGCTCCAACGGTCTCTGCAGAACGCGTTTCCAACCCACTCCAGCTTTCTAGTGGAGGACCTGCTGCGGATAAGCAGGCCGGCGGAGTACCACTTCAGCCGGACTCTCCCCTCAGCAAGCGTCTCCCCGGCGACAACCACCACAACCATGTCCTTCAGTGCCATGCCACAGGAGCGCATCGTCTCTCCAACTGCCTCGACGCGTGAATCATGCTCTCCGAAAACGTCACAACCGAGTAGTAAAGACCCAACTTATCTTAAATTTGGAGTCAGCGCAATCCTGGCACCATCACCAAAGACCGGTAAGTGTGACGTTGGGAAAGTTGTACCTTCTTTACAATTGTTAATTTTAGCAGTTTCTTACACTTAGCATATTGTAAAACAGATCAAAACATGTTTGTCTTTTCATGAGTGTTGCCTTGATTGTTGGCGTTCCTTGACACGTTATTTTCCTCTACAGCATCGCTGCCACCCGCCATCCACCACAGTATGCACCCCAAGGCCTTCTCTCTCCCCTACTTCGACGGATCCTTTCACCCCGCCTTCTTCAGGTCGACATATTTCCCAGGTAAAGAACTCATCATGCACTTTCAGACACCGTTGAATTGCACTTTGCGCACAGCTGATACTCACCCCTCCCTCGCCAGGGACAACGTTCAGAACTTTTCATATCAACATGTTTTGTTGAACCACTTTCCAAATGGACTCGAAATAATGCTTTGAATGCTTTCTGCAAAGCTCTGAAAGTTGCACCTTTTTTGCACATGCCCTGTATAGGCACTTAGCTTGTGAACTTTTCAGCGCTTTCAGAGTGGGTGTGGTGGGGTGGGTGGAATTGATTCCATTTGCACTGACTTCTTTGCTGCTGAGATCACTGGTCGCTAATAAAGACCTCTGTTCCCCAAATGCTAATTAACCAATTATCCGAAATCATGACGGTTTAATTCCGAGGCGGGATGCGGGTCAAGCTCGTTCCCCCACCGTCTCATGCGATAAGGTCATTTTAGAGTCTCCTCCGCACAGTCCCGCGTTTTCCCACAGGGCAGGGGCACTGGGCCACAGGATGCCAACAAGGCTTTCAGCACCATGACCAATTTGGTCAGCTCCCCCCGGCGCAAGCCACCCACGCACCCCAGAGTGACTTCTACCAGGCGGGCAAGAGGCGTGGACCAGTCATACACTAATTTCCCTATTAGGCGCCATTCACAGCTCTCAATATTCTCACAAGACCACATAGCTTGTTGTTGTGCCTGATTATGGGAAGTGCAACCATGAGTTGTGGATATGGAGGTAGTTTTAGCCCAAGTTATTTGGCAATAAATGGTAGGCTTACAGATAGGCATACATTTGAAAGTGTGCTATAATTAAGTGGCTTGGGAATAAGTATTCTTTGCATGAACAATAATCAAATCAGTGCACATTGAAACATGTCAGTGTTTTACTATATCCCTAACCTGAAAAAAACACCATGCCTTACACGTCCCCCTTCGTCTCTCAGTTTTTAAACTCTGGGGCCAATCAACAGGGCGAGATAAAGAATAATCTCTTAGAAAAGTCTATAAAGTCGCTAGTCCGTGCTTTCATTCAGACAAACCATAATGGAGTTGGAGTCTTTTCATGGGCTGCGCTGAATACCTTCACAAAACAGCTCGAGCGGCCTGAATAGCTTTTCGTGTTCATTTAATGAAAATGATTTGAGGGCAGAAAAAAATGCACCCTGGGCCCCTCGGCATCAGTATTCAGGTATGCAGTGGTGTTTAGTTTGAAAGTGTAAATCTCCTTTTGTTGCGATAATATATGGCCTTCGCAGCCTGTCCAGAGTCTTTTCTGCGTTAGTTCATTACTACACAATTACCGTTCACGGTTTATTAACTCCTCTATCCGCCCTCGCGGGGTTCCTTAAAGGATACGCTGCCTCTTTACCATACCAATGCGCCTGGGGACCGACCAATGTGCTAATTAGTCACCTCGTGCCATTTCACTCAAAAAGGAGATGTATTCCGCGGCCAAAGGGGAGAAGCATATTCAATCATAACAGATTGCAAAGTTTGTACACAAGTGTAAAAAAAGTAGGCTAGTTGGCTAAAGAAATAGCCTTCCAGGGGACAGAGGTTAACGTCTATTTTAAGACCATTGCTACGTTTTGGCATGGTTTTATGAATGAACAGTGTTTATTTGTTGAATCAACGTTTCCTCCTCTCCTCTTCTATAGCATCTTCATCGGTCGTGCCCATCCCAGGGACCTTCTCTTGGCCACTGGCCAACAGAGGGAAGCCGAGGAGAGGGATGCTCCGACGGGCAGTGTTCTCTGACGTGCAGCGCAAAGCTCTGGAGAAGATGTTCCAGAAACAGAAATACATCAGCAAACCAGACAGGAAGAAGCTGGCCTCAAAGCTTGGTCTCAAAGACTCGCAGGTGAATCATTTACTTTTATTTGCACAGTGCTACGCTGTGCGTAATACGCGCGCAATTACTCTAACGCATATGCATGCTAAAGTCGATACTGTTTGTATTATTGAAACTCTAATAAAGTCAACCTCTACAAACTTAAACCGAACTAACTGGTTATACTATTCCTTCTCCGTCGCCAGGTTAAAATCTGGTTCCAGAACCGCAGAATGAAGTGGAGGAACTCTAAAGAGAGGGAGCTCCTGTCTTCAGGAGGTTGTCGCGAGCAGACCCTGCCCACCAAAACGAACCCACACCCAGACCTCAGCGACGTCGGCAAGAAGTCTTCCGCGGAGGAGGACGAGATGGAAGAGAACCCATTCGGCGCTAGAGGCGCGCCTGGCCTTTGCCATTCCCCCGCAGCGGGGCACGAGCTGTCCAACAGCGGCGGATCGAACCTCTCGTCGCCATCTCTCTCCAGCAAGCACTCGGAATTCTCAGAATCAGATGAAGAAGAGATCACAGTTTCTTAATTGATTTATAAAAACTCAGATATGTTTATAAAATGGTCACCTATCCATGATTATTTCTTTAAAAAAAATAACTGCAGGGTTTATTTGATAGAAAGGGCCGGCTCTAGCCTTCTGGGGGGCCCTAAGGGAGATTTTGTTGGGGGGCCCCCTCCAAGAGGGCTTTTTTTTTTAGTGGCTCCCCTCTTGACAGCAGCATTTTAAAGTGCATTTCCTTTAATTCTACACATTTTGACATGTGGCGAATGGAAAATGTTGCAGTTATAAAGAAAGTTTTCAGCAGGTCTACACACTTTGCCATGGGGTGGAAAGAAAATGTGGCATTTTTATAACACATTTCATGCAATTCTACTCATTTCCCCATGGAGTTGTAAGACATTTTGCAGCTTTAAAGCAATTTTTTTGCAGTTCTACATATATTGCCATGGTGTGGAGGGAAAATATTGACATTTTATAATAATGTCATTAAATTCTACTCATTTTGCCATGACATGTCATGTTAATGATAGCTGAGTGAGAGTGATTAATGGGGCCCTGGGCTCGGTCGGAATTCGGCCATGATTTTCTACAAGTTTAGATGACTGGCTAGACTAACTTACCAATCTAAAAATTGTTTGCAGGAATGGCTAATTGAGTGACTGACAAAACAAGAGAAGAGCTGCTGATGCACAACCAAATTTCAAACTTGCACCTTGTGTATTCTACTATTCTAACTCTCAACAGTAAGTTGAGAACCTGACTGAGTTCAAAAAATATATATAATGGGCTCTAGTGGCCCTAAGCAACCGCTTATATCGCTTATGCCTGGAGCCGTCCCTGTTTATAGGATATACTTAGAAAAGATTTGCTGTTTTGCACAGCTCTTTCAATTGTACAGTATTTTGTACAACTATTTGTATGGATATTTTATGCCAAGAAAATGGAGTTACCTGGACTTACAGTTTTTATTGAAAAGTGTAGACATTTCGTGCATAATTTATACGGATTTGTTAATTCAATGTATTGTGTGTGTGTGTATATATATATATATATATATATACATATATATATATGTATATATATATATGTGTATATGTGTGTGTGTGTTAATATTTCACTATGTTTGTTATTTCAATGTATTGTGTGTATATGTGTTAATATTTCACTATGTTTGTTATTTCAATGTATTGTGTGTATATGTGTTAATATTTCACTATGTTTTGTACAAATACCAAATAAAATGTAACAGCTACATGGTATAACTTCTGTTACAAAACGGAAATGAACAACAGTAAAAAAAAACTCATTAAATAGATCGATAGGTTTATGCTAGTAGAGAGCCACAATTGATAGTCACATTGCATGAATGAATAAATAACCATGATTTTTATTGAATCACAAATAACTTAAGACTAGTACAGTGATCTTCAGAATCAGTTCTCCAAGCTCTGGAGAGAACATTGACGATAAACTCCACACGCCTGCTCTGACGCAAAAGAGACTGTACACAAAATACTCATTTTCAAGTAGTTACAAATTGGCTAGAAAAGTCATCAAAATGTTGCAAGGTAATCAAGTATTTACACTGTTATGTTACATATGATTTTGTGGGTTTTTTTGTGTGTTTTTTTTTTTACATAAGAAAAGAAGGCTACACATTCATTAAGCTTTAAGAACATGTGAATTCAACAGCAACTCCATTCATTTCACCATCCCAAACTTCTCAAAGCGAGCAGGTCGTTTCACCGGTGGACATACAGACAAACGCATACATATCCGTTGTTTGTTGTGCTTGCATTCACTATGACAAGACGCCCTCTCCAAATGCACAGACACATTTGATTTGTAAATGAACAAAGACTGTACCAGCTCCCCAAAAACTATTCACAAAATCGGATCACTTGCTGTACATCTTCTTGGCAGTGCTGAAAAACCTTAAAGAACTGACATAAGGCTTGGCTTCAATTTTGAGTTTGAAATGAATGTTGCATAGGTTGGATGACTAAGAACTCTGAAAGATAATGGAAGCGACGCTGGAAACAAATAACCTAATCGGACCCCAAAAAAACACACTTCTCCTCCTAGGATGAAGGGTTTTGGAGGAAAGGGGACAATATACACAATTTCTGAAGCCAAGAAAAAAAAATCTGTTTTGACCTGAAGCCATAACCATTCTTAAATCTTTAACTTCTCCCATTTGTACCTTTTAAACATGACCTCAAGTAAAAATGACTTTAAACAAAGCAGCATATACATATTGTTACATATTCACTTAACATGTTGTCATGACAACAATAATCATTACACGTCACATAATCAAAACAGACAACAAGCATGGCAAAGGCGTAAAGGGGAGTATAGAAGGTAGATGAGGTATAGAGATTAAAACAATTCCTTAATAAACGTTCCCCCACATTTATTACACAATGATGTGTACTTTGAGCACCAACCAAATGTACTTTCCCATCTCACAAGTTGTCCTTAGTAAGTTATATCCAAACTTTTACAAACTTCTCAGCATTGGGAGCAATACAATTCATTACATGTTATTAAAGCCCAAGTCCCTTTCCCTATTCAAGCCCTAATAACCTCTTAATAACATGGCATTAGTGTTTGATATGACGATAGTCGACGCACCTCTTCAAGCCACACCTGCCTAGGCACAACGCAAAGAGAGTGTCGACTTAAAGCCCTGTAAGTTTACGGCCAAAAAGACAAAATAAAAAAGTAGCTAATGCACAAAGTCTGTTACAAAAAAAAAGTAAGGCATCCTTATTGAAGTTCAGTCCAGCACCAAAGTAGAGACTTTCATCTGGAGAAGAAACTCATGCTACGGCGACCCGTTTGGGACAAAAGGAGTCACATGTAGGGGCAGGTGAATGGTGATGGGTGTGTGTGTGTCATTGGGGGCATAAGGAGGCATTTGGGAACCAGTGAATTTGGTCTGTGTGGAGATGACGAAGATGAGACCCTCAGCACCATGCTCCAAAGGAAAGGGCCTGTAGCTCAATCTGTAGCCCAGTTTGGAGCACTGCAGCTGGGGAAGAGCCGTGAGGAGCCTGGCTTGCTGATTGTGGTGGGTTTGGCTCAAAGATGCAGTCTCTTTTTTATCTTCTTAAATAAGGAGACCCTGGTACTGATGCTGATAAGGAAAATGTTGAAGATGCTGAAGATGACGCACAGTGTAAAATCCTGGTTTATGTCAGTTGTTTTGTCTAAGTGGCACGTCCGGATTGGACGTAGGAGAGCGGTTAGCCATGACGGTGCAAAAATAGAACAGCGCAGCAGCTTTCTGTTTCACTCCTATTTTTTTTCCTTCTTCAGTTCTTCTCTCATTTTTGGGTTACCTGCACCCGTCGTGTTCTGGACATGACAATTAAAGTGGCTTGATTTTCTTTTGTGTGGACGTGAGCTTGAAAAACACATTCAAAAGAAATGTTGTATTGACTGAACATAAAAACGTTAACTGAATGTATTTGTGTCTTCTTGGGAAAGGGGGAGGAGTCGGATCACAATGTTGACTCCAGTGTTGAGTCCAGGATGTCGTGTTGGTGACTGTTGCTGTTAGAGTCGCTGTCGTATCTCTGAGGGCTGGAGGAAGTGGCTGCTTCCTTCAGCCTCATTAGCATATTCATCTGAGGACGGAGACGCAGGGGTCAACGGTTAGCGTGAGCGTGACTGTGCGTGTCTGCGTTGTCTCCTGGATCTGCAGTGCCTGCTTGTGTGTGTGTTATGTGTCACCTGTGTGTTATGTGTCACCTGTTTTGAGCATTTGTGTGTGTGCGCGCGCGTGTTGTCTCACCAGTGGGTCTGCGTCACAGTCGCTCTGCGGCGGCTCCTTCCTGATGCCCTCCCTGGGGGCGGAGTAACCGTCGAAGCCCACATCTTCTGGGCGGAGCTGCAGCAACGGGGGCCAGTCAGCAGGTGCGGTGGGCGTGGCTGACCAGGGGTAGCTGTCAATCACCCAGCATGCAGGGTCCTCCCACGCTGACCTACGGCCGTACAGCTACAGAGAGGGAGGCGGATGGAGGAGAGAGAAAATTATAAGTATCAATGAAGAGGTATGATGATATTACGATAACACAGTGAGTGCCATAAATAATGCAAGTGCGTGTGTGCATATTTTTTGTATTTTTGTGACTGATATATTTGTGTGTGCCTGTGTGAATCCACATGCATGTGTTGTACGTGTGTGTGTGTCGCATGCCTTTGTGTGTTTATAGCCTACCTGCAGTCCCTCTCTGATTGCCTCCAGCATGTAGGGGATGATGGAGTAGTTCCAGAGGTCTGTGAACCACACCCTGGAGCCAGCCACATCCATGGGACATGACAGGAAGAGGCGTGGCCCTGGGGAGGCAAAGGTCAGATGGATGTTAAATAGTGCCACTGTGCCTTTCCTTCCTATTTGGAAAATGAGTTTATGGCCAGATGAGGTTATGAATATTGAGAATATTGTGACCAAAGCACAATAACATGCATAAAACACATTATATTCCAAAATATATTTTTGTCAGATGTCCTCCGAGCACAAAATTTGCCTAATGTCAAGATTAGTCCACATCCCACCCCATCGGTTTTGTTGATCCAAGAACCACAAATCTTAAAATTACTGTGCTTATCTTTTCCATTCATTTTGGATTGGGGCATAGAGCTGGTTTATGACGTTCTTGTGTTTTCTACCTACCGATGGTAACGTCAGAGGAGCTGTGTGCCTCTAGGAAGCGGTTGAGGTGGTGCCAGACGCGAGGGATCCAGTCGATGATCTTTACCAGCTCCAGGGTACGCTTGCGGCTGCCGATCTCCGTCTCGATCAGCTTCCTCCTCAGATAGCGACCAAGGAAGCCCTTCACCGGCTCCAAGTGATTGGCACACAGCACCCACCTGGTCACATATGCAAACAAGAGAGAGAGGAGGAGTTAATAGGTTAGGTACTCATTCATGAATACAGCCAATGAAGACGCTCCATCTTTCCATTCTGAAGGAATGGAGAGAGGGCAATGGATTGCCGCCCAGTCTGTTGCTGCCACCTAGTGAAGAATCATGCAAAGTGCATTTCAAATTCAAACCATTTTACTGTTTCATTTCAGTTTCTATTGAACTGTTGAGTTGGCCTACCTGAAGTTATGGTGGAGTTGTAGGTTGGGGGCAGAGGATGTGGCCTGGCTCATAGTACCGATGATGTAGGGGCTGGGAACAGAGAGAACACACACATACAGAAAATCAACACATTTACAATAAACACAATTGTGTGCGTGTGCGTGTGCATGTACTCACCAACATTGGTACTTGCAGTTGAACACTCCGTTGAAGATTTCTCCCAGAGAGGAGACATGGTGCAGGTTATCCAGTATGACCACTAGAGGGCTCTCTGCCTCTGGCCTGTCACTGCTGCACTGCTCAGCCAGGCCTGATAGGTACTGACGCAATTCCTAGAGAGAGAGAGAGAGAGACAGAGGAAAGAAGAGAGAAGAGAGAGGAGAGAAGAGAGGGAGAGAGGGAGAGAGAGAGAGAGAGAGAGGACACACCATGTCTTTTTTCAACGCACAAAAAAACCCTATTGAGTTGCTTTAACATAGACACACTTTTTCAAGTTCTGCCTCCAAGATACATATCTAATATAACAGGGGGGAAAGAAGGCAAATTAATTGTCACATCACACAAAGTATCGTCTCGCCAGTCGGTGAGGTGCTTCAGGGGCATAGCTACGTACCTTGCTAGATTTGTGGTCCACGTTAAAGGTGACGACGGAATGAGGGGTCAGGGGTCGGCCCTCCTGCAGGAGCAGGTGTCTTGCCAGACGATGAGCCAGGTGTGTTTTACCGGTGCCGCTGGGGCCAGAGAGAATGACACGGCGGTGCTCCCTCAGCAGAGACACGTAGCGCTGCAGCATGGGCTTAGGGATCAGGGTGTCAAACACCAGGCAGTCCACACTCTCACTGCTCACACCTAGAGAGGGAGAGAGAGGGAAATGCTTACACACAGAACCCATGTGCACAATACACACCAGATCGCAGGGAGAGATACACACATTTAGAGAAACACACGCACTCCTTACCTTTGAGCCTGATGTTGATGGTGTCGCTGTCTCCAACCAGGTAGCCGCAGGGCAGCAGCTCGGGGGGGTGAGCGGTGCTGGTGTTGCTATGACGATGCACATCCCCGATGTTGTATCCCTCCACACTGTCACAGGTCAGCCCCAGCTGGCTCACTGGGTCAACATGGGTGATGTACTCCTACAGAAGCATAAGGGCAAAGGTCAAGGGTTAGGTGATATGCAACTCTACTATGAATTGTTTTGTGTTACTTATGTTGATATTGGAAAGAGAAATCAAATGAATTTGTATTTGTTTTTATTATGGATCCCCTTGGCAGCAGCTACTCTTCCTGGGGTCCAGCAAAATTAAGGCAGTTTATAAAATTTTAGAAAACATTACAATACATTCACAGATTTCACAACACAATGTGTGCCCTCAGGCCCCTACTCTACCACTACCACATATCTACAGTACAAAATCCATGTGTACATGTGTGTATCGTGCGTATGTTATTGTGTGTGTGTGTGTGTGTGTGTGTGTGTATGCATGTGTCTGTGCCTATGTTTGTGTTGCTTCACAATCCCCGCTGTTCCATAAGGTGTTTTTGTAATTGTTTTTTAAAATCTAATTTTACTGCTTGCAGCAGTTACCTGATGTGGAATAGAGTTCCATGTAGTCATGGCTCTATGTAGTACTGTGCGCCTCCCATAGTCTGTTCTGGACTTGGGGACTGTGAAGAGACCTCTTGTGGCATGTCTTGTGGGATATACATGGGTGTCCGAGTTGTGCGCCAGTATTTCAAACAGACAACTCGGCGCATTCAACATGTCAATACCTCTCATAAATACAAGTAGTGATGAAGTCAATCTTTCATACACTTTGAGCCAGGAGAGATTGACATGCATATTAATAATGTCAGCTCTCTGTGTACATCCAAGGGCCCAGCCGTGCTGCCCTGTTCTGAGCCAATTGCAATTTTCCATTTTTTGTGGCACCTGACTACACAACTGAACAGTAGTCCAGGAGCGACAAAACTAGGGCCTGTAGGACCTGCCTTGTTGTTAGTGCTGTTAAGGTAAGAGTAGCGCTTTATTATGGACAGACTTTCGCCATCTTAGTTACTGTTGTATCAACACGTTTTGACCATGACAGTTTACAATCCAGGGTTACTCCAAGCAGTTTATTCGCACAAGCCAGTGGCATGTCGTTAGTAAAGATTGAAAAAAATTAAATGGGCCTAGACAGCTGCCCTGGCGAATTCCTGATTCTACCTGGATTATGTTGGAGTGGCTTCCATTAAAGAACACCCTCTGTGTTCTTTTAGACAGGTAACTCTTTATCCACAATATAGCAGGGGGTGTAAAGCCATAACACATACGTTCTTCCAGCAGCAGACTATGATCGATAATGTCAAAAGCCGCACTGAAGTCTAACAAAATAGCCCCCCCGCTAATCTTTTTATCAAGAATTTCTCTCAGCCAATCATTTGTGTAAGTGCTGTGCTTGTTGAATGCCCTTCCCTAGAAGGGAAGTTTACTAGGGGTTGGTAACAGGCTAATTGGTCAGCTATTTGAGACAGTATTTTTTATTTAACCTTTATTTAACTAGGCAAGTCAGTTAAGAACAAATTCTTATTTACAATGATGGCCTACCCCGGACAAAATCTAACCCGGACAATGCTGGGCCAATTGTGCAATTGTGGGGATTTACTATTCTTAGGTAGCGGAATGAATTTTGCTTCCCTCCAGGTCTGGGGACACAAACATTCTAGTAGGCTTAAATTGAAAATATGGCAAATAGGAGTGGCAATATCGTCCGCTAGTATCCTCAGTAATATCCTCAGTAATTTTCCATCGAAGTTGTCAGACCCTGGTGGCTTGTCATTGTTGAAAGAAAATAATATTTTTTAAACTCTTCTACACTCACTTTACGGAATTCAAAATTACAATTCTTGTCTTTCAAAATTTGGTCAGATATACAATGATGTGTAGTGTAAGCGTTTGTTGCTGGCATGTCATGCCTAAGTTTGCTAATCTTGCCAATGAAAAAATCATTAAAGTAGTTGGCTCATTCATCACAAAACCAACTGATATTGCCATCTGATTCAATGAATGATGAAGCCGTGTTTGCTTTCCACGCCAAAATGTCCTTTCAGGTGCTCCAAAGCTTGTTACTATCATTCTTTGTTTCATAGTGTGGTTTCTTCTTCTTTTTATCCAGTTTAGTCACACGATTTTTCAATTTGCAATTTGCAATTTGCAATTTGCCAATCGGTTGTGTAGCCAGACTTATTTGCTATTCCTTTTGCTTCATCCCCCTCAACCATACCATTTTTCAATTCCTCGTCAATCCACAGAGATTGAACCGTTTTTACAGTCACCTTCGTAATGAAGCCTTGTCATAAATGAAGTCAATAAATCCAGGGTTTTTACCTTGAAGAGGCGGCGGACCACCCCGTCCAAGATGTCCCACTTGGTTTTACCACTCACACCGATACAGCCAATCAGGAAGTGGCGAGCCCTGGCCTCCTGGGAGAGGTACTCATCCAGACTGACCACTATCTTCACATGTCGTCCCTCTTTCCTCATCACTCCATCTCCCACTGTATCATCCAACAACATGTCTGAGAGGAGAGAGAGAAGAGTCAGACTCATACATACACCCATTTCACCCAAACACACAATCAGGCAAACATACTCTCAAAGGCAATCACACCCAAACACAAATACAGAAGTACACACACTTAAAAACACATGCTCACACATTTACTCAACTGTACAGATACCACATCAAAACATGCCATTCTCACCCAGGCTGGTGGACTCGGTGAGGTTGATGCTGTGCTGGCACAGACCAGGCCCTGGTGTAGGGGTGTGTGTATGGTGAGGGGGCGAGGAGGAAATGGAGGCCTGGGAGGGGGCTCTGCTGCTCCCAGTACTCTCCAGCTTCAGACGGTCATTCTCTGCCTTCAGTTTCTCTATCTCCCCCTGAGAGAAAACACCCGAAAGACATAGCAACAGTCGGTCCACAAAACAGTGTGCGTGTGTGTGTGCATGCGCGTACGTTTCACCGTGTGTGGATGTGTTACCTGCATGTGGTTCATGGCCTCTCTGAGCTGGTCCAGTTGATGGGCCGAGCTGAGAGCCTCAAGGCGGATGTCTGTCAGCTTCATCTCCTTCTCCCTGAGCTCGCTGCGGAGCTGCATCACTGTCTCTGCCTCACCGTCCAGACAGTCCGACAGCCTACACACAGATTGATTCATTGATATAACTTACACACACAGACAGACACGAGCACACATACGCCTGCACTCACACATACACGCACAAACACCACACCGTATACGTACAGTGAGTTGGACTGCGAGTTCCTGAGCATGTGGCTGGAGGTTGTGGATCCATTGTGGGCGAGTTTGGGGGAGGAGGGGAGGGAGGAGTCCGTCATCTCCTCTATGTCAGAGTGGGACGAGGCAGACTTGGGAGACTTCTTCTTACTGAACGCCTGCTTGAAGGAGCTCCGCAACTGCAGGCGGGAGAGAGACAGAGAGGAGTGGAGGGTGAGTGTATGTGTGTGTGAGAGAGAGAGAAGAGTGAGGATACACTCCCAAGACAGACGGGGAGCAAGGGAAAGCAGGAGGAAAGCGGCGGAAGGCAGCAGTGAGGGGAGTGCCTGAGCAAGTGAGAAGTAGATCAAGAAAAGAGAGAAGGGAAGGAGAAGCAAAGGGGAAGGACTTGTGCTGTAGGGAGGCCGTGACTTGAGCTTATGCTCTAAACACAAATGAATGAGTGTCAGGTGATTACTGTCAGGTGGTTATTGTGTAACCACATACACCCTACATCAGCCTGATATTCCGTGTGTGTGTGTGTGTGTGTGTGTGTGGTTACAGACATCCAGTCCTCTAACCTCACCTACTGTGTGTGTATAACTGTATAATGCACTGTAGACTGTAGAGAGAACTAGCTACACTGCAGTGAATAGGACTAGAAAAGAGCACCTAAGGCTGTTGCGGAGACCACCCGTTTCATGTATTTAATGTACAGCCAAAGCGGTATAGTATGTTTGCTACGCGATTACTCTGAAATGGCGTCATTACAATTGAGCCTGATATTCCGTTTTTGTTTCAGAGCAGACTCAAAGTCACATCAGGAAAGGGATCAGGATAAAGAACACAACTGGAGAAGAAAGCAGAGGGATGATTGAGGACAGGAGAGGAAGGAGAGGGATTGGGTTAGTAACCTACGTAGTGCAGGGGGTTAGGTTAAGGTTAGCTTGAGGTTAAGCTGCCTTTCGTTTTTTATATTTTTTATCCACTCTTACCTCATAGACCTGCCATATGAAGCGATAGCACAGACAGAGAGAGAGAGAGAGACACAAAACAGCAGAGGTTCAGTGGGGAGTGTGTGAGCGTGTTAGTGGTAGGGACAGCCAGCGTTCAGTGGAGGCTACAGAAAGTGTACTGTGGTAAATGCTCTAAGGAATGTCAAAAGTCCAATCTTAGGAATCGGCAGCGCAATCTACACTTCTAGAACGTGTACCATTAGAATCTCTGAACAGGGTACAGAATGGAAGGCAATTAAAATAGAATGTATGCACTCGAATAGGAATACAACCGTTCGGCACCATAAGATACCAAATCCATTTGCTTCAACCCACACTGGTGCAGACTAATGTCCTTCTAATAGGAGGCTCATGTACGGTCCACTACCCTTCTTACCATGATACTTCACAGACAGCCCACATACACCCTACATACGACACCCTACCACATATGGCTTATCTAATCAGCAAATTATCAGGGGACCCGCCTATTTTCTGTGCAAAAAGCACGTGAGAACCATAGGCTCTCTGAGAATAGCTTATTATCACTAGATCTTAACCATGTCACGTTACTTATGCTTGTTGAAACTGCATTTGGACTAGAGTTCGACCGATTAATCGGAATAGCCGATTAATTAGGGCCGATTTCAAGTTTTCATAACAATCGGAAATCGGTATTTTTGGACACCGATTTTGCAGTTTTTTTTTTTACACCTTTATTTAATCTTTATTTAACTAGGCAAGTCAGTTAAGAACACATTCTTATTTTCAATGACGGCCTAGGAACGGTGGGTTAACTGCCTCGTTCAGGGGCAGAACGACAGATTTTCACCTTGTCAGGTCGGGGGATCCAATTTTGCGACCTTACAGTTAACTCATCCTTGTGCACTCCACAAGGAGACTGCCTGTTACGCAAATGCAGTAAGCCAAGGTAAGTTGCTAGCTAGCATTAAACTTATCTTATAAAAACAATCAATCAATCATAATCATTAGTTAACTACACATGGTTGATGATATTACTAGATATAATCTAGCGTGTCCTGAGTTGCATTTAATCTGACTGAGCATACAAGTATCTAAGTATCTGACTGAGCGGTGGTAGGCAGAAGCAGGCGCATAAACATTCATTCAAACAGCACTTTCGTGCATTTTGACAACAGCTCGTTGTTGTGCGTCAAGCATTGCGCTGTTTATGACTTCAAGCCTATCAACTCCCGAGATGAGGCTGGTGTAACCAATGCGAAATGGCTAGCTAGTTAGCGCGCGCTAATAGCGTTATAAACGTCACTCGCTCTGAGCCTGTGGTTGTTTCCCTTGCTCTGCATGGGTAATGCGGCTTCGAGGGTGGCTGTTGTCGTCGTGTTCCTGGTTCGAGCCCAGGGAGGAGAGATGTGAGGGACGGAAGCTACAGTATTTGATACACTGCCAATTTTGCAGGTTTTCCTACTTACAGAGCATGTAGAGGTCTGTCATTTTTATCATAGGTACACTTCAACTGTGAGAGACAAAAAAATAATAATAATCCAGAAAATCACATTGTATGATTTTTAAGTAATTCATTTGCATTTTATTGCATGACATAAGTATTTGATACATCAGAAAAGCAGAACATAATATTTGGTACAGAAACCTTTGTTTGCAATTACAGAGCTCATACTTTCCCTGTAGTTCTTGACCAGGTTTGCACACACTGCAGCAGGGATTTTGGCCCACTCCTCCATACAGACCTTCTCCAGATCCTTCAGGTTTCGGGGCTGTCGCTGGGCAATATGGACTTTCAGCTCCCTTCAAAGATTTTCTATTGGGTTCAGGTCTGGAGACTGGCTAGGCAACTCCAAGACCTTGAGATGCTTCTTACGGAGGACATTGAGATGCTTCTTACGGAGCCACTCCTTAGTTGCCCTGGCTGTGTGTTTCGGGTCGTTGTCATGCTGGAAGACCCAGCCACGACCCATCTTCAATGCTCTTACTGAGGGAAGGAGGTTGTTGGCCAAGATCTCGCGATACATGGCCCCATCCATCCTCCCCTCAATACGGTGCAGTCGTCCTGTCCCCTTTGCAGAAAAGTATCCCCAAAGAATGATGTTACCACCTCCATGCTTCACGGTTGGGATGGTGTTCTTGGGGTTGTACTCATCCTTCTTCTTCCTCCAAACACGGCGAGTGGAGTTTAGACCAAAAAGCTATATTTTTGTCTCATCAGACCACATGACCTTCTCCCATTCCTCCTCTGGATCATCCAGATGGTCATTGGCAAACTTCAGACGGGCCTGGACATGCGCTGGCTTGAGCAGGGGGACCTTGCGTGCGCTGCAGGATTTTAATCCATGACAGCATAGTGTGTTGCTAATGGTTTTCTTTGAGACTGTGGTCCCAGCTCTCTTCAGGTCATTGACCAGGTCCTGCTGTGTAGTTCTGGGCTGATCCCTCACCTTCCTCAACAATTGTTGCCTTCTCACCAAGCTGCTTGCCTATTGTCCTGTAGCCCATCCCAGCCTTGTGCAGGTCTATAATTTTAGCCCTGATGTCCTTACACAGATCTCTGGTCTTGGCCATTGTGGAGAGGTTGGAGTCTGTTTGATTGAGTGTGTGGACAGGTGTCTTTTATACAGGTAACGAGTTCAAACTGGTGTGGTTAATACAGGTAATGAGTGGAGAACAGGAGGGCTTCTTAAAGAAAAACTAACAGGTCTGTGAGAGCTGGAATTCTTACTGGTTGGTAGGTAATCAAATACTTATGTCATGCAATAAAACACTAATTAATTAATTTCTGGATTTTGTTTTCTTCTGGATTTTAGATTCCGTCTCTCACAGTTGAAGTGTACCTATGATAAAAATTACAGACCTCTACATGCTTTGTAAGTAGGAAAACCTGCAAAATCGGCAGTGTATCAAATACTTGTTCTCCCCACTGTATACTGTTACACTGGCAGTACTAAAGTGCCTATAAGAACATCCAATAGTCAAAGGTATATGAAATACAAATGGTATAGAGAGAAATAGTCCTATAATTCCTATAATAACTACAACCTAAAACTTCTTACCTGGGAATATTGAAGACTCATGTTAAAAGGAACCACCAGCTTTCATATGTTCTCATGTTCTGAGCAAGGAACTTGAACGTTATCTTTTTTACATGGCACTTTTACTTTCTTCTCCAACACTTTGTTTTTGCATTATTTAAACCAAATTGAACATGTTTCATGATTTTATGAGGCTAAATTGATTTTATTGATGTATTATATTAAGTTAAAATAAGTGTTTGTTCAGTATTGTTGTAATTGTCATTATTACAAATAAATACAAAACAAAATCGGCCGATTGATCGGCATTGGCTTTTTTGGTCCTCCAATAATCGGTATCGGAGCTAAAAAAATCATAATCGGTCGACCTCTAATATAGACAGTACACCCGTCTACACAAAGTGGATTGGGATTGGGACAGGAGTATTCTATGATAAATCTATAGAGCTACAAATATAGAAATTCAAAGCTAAAGCCAGCTTTACACAGGGTCACTTCAATGTTATTGCATCTATGGGAAAAGAGGATAGGAACACAAATCACTAGGGTCTAGACAGGTTCAATAGCAGCCAATACCATGAAGCAAATAAGAGTGGGGCTCAATTCCATTTCAAATCCTGTTGGAAACCAAATTCCTCTATTGGTATGTAATACAATTTCTGAAATGTTATTGGAATTGAGCCCAAGTCTGGAGGATCGACTAGGAGATAGATTTGCTACAGACACTACAGCAGTGACACACTGGGTATGAAAGCAGCTCTAGGCAACGAAACAGAGTCTAATAGTATATTTAGAGTCTCAAGCGTAGCTGTTTCCATCTAGCATCTTTGAAGCGGTACACATACAAATACTTGACACGAAAGCTTTCAGGTTGATCACTATTTTGTTGCCTACAGATATCAACATAAAAGGCACGCAGCCTAAAAGCATCTATAGTAACCTAAACACAAATAGGATGCATACATCATCATCTTCAAACTGTCCTCCTGTGCAAGACACGATCTGTCAGCAACAAGGAGCAAGAGAGAACACAACAAGAAATGGAACAGCGTTAACTTCCTGTATCGACAGGAAATTGAAAATATTTGAAAGTGTTCTGCGTTTCTCTATTTCACAAAACCTCTACAATTGTAGATCTAGGTAACATACCAAATTACACACTATTCCCTATACAGTACACTCTTTTTTTTAACAGTAACTGAGTCTATAAGGAATCCCCTTGGCCCCTGTGCAAGATGCCTGAGAAAGAGACCCCAGAGTGTGACTTACAAACACATATATCGAGAGACGAAACAAGTGAGACAGAGACCAACCTAAAAACAAGTTGTTAGATGTCATTTGGAGTAAGATATGTTTGTGTGTGTTGTTTGTTAGTGATCACGATCATACTCCGTTCCCGTGTGTGTGTCTGTGTCTGTGTGTGTGCGCGTGTGTGAGTAATGTGCATGTGTGAGTGTGCATGTCTACGAAAGCACATACCCAGTTCTTCTTGTTCTTCTTTTTGTTCTTAGCGTCGGCGTCCATGTTGGATCCCACACTTGAGTGGCTGGTTGCACTGGCAATGCTGCTGACGCTGTCTGACGAGTGCTGTCTCCTCATCCGTAGGTCTGGCTGCTGCTGCTGCTGCTGCTGATGCAGGGAGCTGCCATTACTACCACCACCACCTGAGAAAGAACCTGAGAAAGAGGGAAGGAGAGGGAGGAGGTTTAGAGAGAGAGAGAGAGACTTGTTTGAAAGACTCGGAAAGAATACAGTATCACAGCATTGGGGGAAGTCTATAAGTTCACTTTTCCCTTGCCAGGTGTAAGCTTCAAGGTAGAGCCAGTGATATGATGTAGATGCATAAAATAAAGAGCATAGTGCAGGGTTCCCCAACTGGTGGGGCGCGGGTGATTTTATTTGGCCCCGCAAGTTTTCTGAGCAAGTTTGGGACATAAAAGACTGTAAAAATACAGTAGCAGAAAATCATCTCCAAGTGATTTTCATTTTGGAAATCTGTTCTAAAGTATTCCCATGTATGGTAGACAGATACAGCACATTCGAAAAGTATTCAGACCCCTTTACTTTTCCCACATTTTATTACGTTACAGCCTAATTCTAAAATGGATTAAATAAATATTTTTCCCCCTCAATCTACACACAATACCCCATAATGACAAAGCGAAACAGGTTTTTAGACATTTTTGCAAATGTATTAAAAATAAAAAAACGGATACTTTATTTCCATAAGTATTCAGACCCATTGCTATGAGACTCGAAGTTGAGCTCAGGTGCATCCTGTTTACATGGATCATCCTTGAGATGTTTCAACAACTTGATTGGAGTCCACCAGTTGTGAATTTAATTGATTGGACATGATTTGGAAAGGCTGGCCGCCCGGCCAAATTGAGCAATTGGGGGAGAAGGGCCTTAATCAGGGAGATGACCAAGAACCTGATAGTCACTCTGACAGAGCTCCAGAGTTCCTCTGTGGAGATGGGAGAACCTTCCAGAAGAGCAACCATCTCTGCAGCACTCCACCAATCAGGTCTTTATGGTAGAGTGGCCAGACGGAAGCCACTCCTCAGTAAAAGGCACATGACAGCACGCTTGGAGTTTGCCAAAAGGCACCTAAAGTACTCTCAGACCATGAGAAACAAGATTCTCTGATCTGATGAAACCAAGATTGAACTCTTTGGCCTGAATGCCAAGCGTCATGTCTGGAGGAAACCTGGCACTATCCCTACGGTGAAGCATGGTGGTTGCAGCATTAAGCTGTGGGGATGTTTTTCAGCAGCAGGGACTGGGAGACTAGTCAGGATCAAAGAAATGATGAATAAAGCATAGTACAGAGAGATCCTTAATGAAAACATGCTCCAGAGTGCTCAGGACCTCAGACTGGGCAGTGGGTTCACCTTGCAACAGGACAGCGACCATAAGCACACAGCCAAGACAACGTAGGACTGGCTTCGGGACAAGTGTCTGAATGTCCTCGAGTGGCCCAGCCAGACCCTGGTCTTGAATCCGATCGAACATCTCTGGAGAGACCTGAACATAGCTGTGCAGCGACACTCCCCATCGACCTGACAGAGCTTGAGAGAATCTGCAGAGAAGAATGGGAGAAACTCCCCAAATACACGTGTGCCAAGCTTGTAGTGTCATACCCAAGAAGACTGCAAAAGGTGCTTCAAGAAAGTACTGAGTAAAGGGTCTGAATTGTATGTAAATGTGATATTTCAGCTTTTTATTTGTAATAACTTTGCATAAATGTCTAAAAACCAGTTTTTGCTTTGTCATTATGGGGTACTGTGTGTAGATTGACAAGGAAAGAGTCAAAGGGTCTGAATACTTTCCAAATGCACTGTATCTGTGATCGTATACAAATGTAAGCTAGGTTTGAAAAATGTTTTACTCAAATATTATATGCTTTCGCTTCTTGCGGTCAATTTGCAATCTACAAATTATTTGTAATTATGTTCCGGCCACCTGACCATCCGCTCAAGAAATAAAATCAGCCCACGGCTGAATGTAGTTTACACCTGGCATAGTGGGTAAATTTACTCTACACCTAAGATCTTTGAAGTGCGAGGCTTAACTTCTCTGCTGTCTTGGTCCCGTAGAAGTCTTGCATTTCGCTCATCATAATACACAACATGGCCAAAAGCATGTGGAACATCTCATCTCATGCTCGTCAAACATCTCATTCCAAATTCATGAAAATTAATATGGAGTTGGTCCACCCTTTGCTGCTATAACAGCCTACATTCCTCTGGGAAGGCTTTCCACTAGATTTTGGAACATTGCTGCGGGGACTTGCTTCGATTCAGCCACGAGCCTTAGTGAGGTCAGGCACTGATGTTAGGCCTGGCTCGCAGTTAGTGTTCCAATTCATCCCAAAGGTGTTCGATGGGGTTGATGTCAGGGCTCTGTGCAGGCCAGATCTCGACAAACCATTTCTGTATGGACCTAGCTTTGTGTACGGGGGCATTGTAATGCTACAGCAGGAAAGGGCCTTCCCCAAATTGTTGCTACAAAGGGGCCTAGCCCGAACCACGAAAAACAACCCCAGACCATTATTCCTCATCCACCAAACTTTACAGTTGGTACTATGCATTGGGGCAGGTAGCGTTCTCCCTGCATCCGCCAAACCCAGATCCGTCCCGTCGGACTTTCAGATGATGAAGTGTGATTCATCACTCCAGAGAGCGCGTTTCCACTGCTCCAGAGTCCAATGGCGGCGAGCTTTACACCACTCCAGCCGACGCTTGGCATTGCGCATGATGATCTTAGCCTTGTGTGTGGCTGCTCGGCCATGGAAAAGGGTTAGGGAAAAGTGGCATCCTATGACGGTGTCACGTTGAAAGTCACTGAGCTCTTCAGTACAGGCCATTCTACTGACAGTGTTTGTCTATGGAGATTGCATGGCGATGTGCTCGATTTTATACAACTGTCAGAAACGGGAGTGGCTGAAATAGCCGAATCCACTCATTTGAAGAGGTGTCCCCATACCTTTGTATATATAGTGGATCTGTGGTGCTGCTCGTGGAAACATAATTTATCTGAATCTACTGTACCTTTAAGGTACTGTGAGAGGTTGTTGGTGTTATTGCTATGGTTGTGGTTCAGGTTCTCCTTACCTGTCCTGTTCTGTTTGCAGGTGAACTCAGGTGTGTTGATGACTCCGTTGATGGCGGCCTGGGCCACGTTGTTCTGTTTCTTCAGCAGCTCAATGTTCTTCCTCAGCTCGTTCAGCTCACAGTCCTGCAGGGGAAAACACATTTAGAACATTACAACAACATGCAACTAACAGTCATGTGTCTAAAAGGGGTTTTCCTTTGGCCGAGATGAACATAATTCAATTCTGCCTTAAATGATGTCATGCTCTGCAATGACATGCCTCACCTTGTGCTCAGCGGTCATAGTGAGACTCTTCAGTCTGATGGTCATGTTACCCAGGCTCTGTTCAAATGCTGCCACCAGGTGAGCCTGCACAGGGAAATAACACTGGTTAGAATAAGTCAAACTATACTTAAGCAATAAGGCCAGAAGAGGTGTGGTATATGGCCAATATACCACAGCTAAGGGCTGTTCTTAGGCTGAACACAGCCGTGGTTAATATGGATCATATATCACAAACCTCTGAGGTGCCTTATTGCTATTATAAACTGGCTACCAACGTAATTAGAGCATGTTTTGTCATACCCGTGGTATACAGTCTGATAAATCACGGCTGTCAGCCAATCAGCATTCAGGGCTCGACCCACCCAGTTTATAATTCTACTCACAGGTTCAAAGAGGTCATATTATAGTTCAACTTAGATTGGATGGCCAAAGATCCTTCAGAAGCGCTTGCTGTCAAAGCATGAGAGTGATGAGCGCAACAGTAGCTGCATTCCTAGATGACCTGCTTCAAGGACAGAGCTAGTAGCCGATAAGACAAAAGCAACTGCCAGGAATCCAAAGCCAAGTTACCGAATAACAACAGTTACAACATCTCAAAACCAACAGCTTATTCGGTGCACTGATTCGCCCACATTCCAGTTAAAGACTAGAAGTCAAAACTATGAAAAACAGCAAATGCTACATATCATAATAACCAACTCTGTCAGTCGCACAACTTCAAAATGTTTTCAAAAAGCGGCGCCAGAAATCCTCTAAATCCGGCTTAAATCCTCTCACACCTCTCTAATAGATGTGTCCACACCAGAGCTTTGGTCGACAGGGTCTCCCAGGTCCCCTCTGAGTGGCGGTGCCGGATGGCTTCTCCTCCTGGAAGGGTAGTGGTTCAGGGGGAGCCAGATGCCCTCTGTGCCCGCTCTGGGGTATGGTCTGCTGGACGCCATGGCCAGGGAGGTTGGATGCTAAAGCTACAGCACTGACTCTGTGGCTGTTTAGTACCTCTTCTCCCCCGACACACGAACCGTGTCTATTCTCTCCCGTGTCTAAGAACTAAGACAGAGTGTCTGGGTGGGTGAGAGAGTGCATGGAGGGTTGAAGGGGAATGAGAGGGACGGCGAGACAGTGGGGAGACAGAGAGAAGTGGTATCTGGGTAACGATAGACTCCTCCCAATTGTGATAAAAAGGAGAGACAAAGTAGACCCGGAGACCTTGAACAACCACGAGTTGAGATATTGCAGCTAAACATAGACGACAAGACCGGCTTTGAGCAGTGTGAGAAAAACTCTCATTGAACGTGTGCTGAGGGTTAACACAGCCACAACGGCCTCGCCTGAAACCCAAACATGACATCACTCCCCCCCCCCCCCCCCCCCGGAAAAAATTATAATTGTAGACCACTGTGTGAAGACCTTCATCACCTAAGAACGTTTAATCTCCCCTGTCTAGGATGCTCTGTGTAGTTAACCCCTGCACTACACGCTGGTCAATAAAAACGTATGTACACCACTGAACATTCAGGGAGGCACGAACACACCTGTTGTGGCCTACAGTGAGGCAAAAAAGTATTTAGTCAGCCACCAATTGTGCAAGTTCTCCCACTTAAAAAGATGAGAGAGGCCTGTCATTTTCATCATAGGTACACTTCAACTATGAGAGGCAAAATGAGAAAAAAAATCCAGAAAATCACATTGTAGGATTTTTTATGAATTTATTTGCAAATTATGGAGGAAAATAAGTATTTGGTCAATAACCAAACTTTCTCAATACTTTGTTATATGCCCTTTGTTGGCAATGACAGAGGTCAAACGTTTTCTGTAAGTCTTCACAAGGTTTTCACACACTGTTGCTGGTATTTTGGCCCATTCCTCCATGCAGATCTCCTCTAGAGCAGTGATGTTTTGGGGCTGTTGCTGGGCAACACAGACTTTCAACTCCCTCCAAAGATTTTCTATGGGGGTTGAGATCTGGAGACTGGCTAGGCCACTCCAAGACCTTGAAATGCTTCTTACGAAGCCACTCCTTCGTTGCCCGGGCGGTGTTTTTGGGATCATTGTCATGCTGAAAGACCCAGCCACGTTTTATCTTCAATGCCCTTGCTGATGGAAGGAGGTTTTCACTCAAAATCTCACGATACATGGCCCCATTCATTCTTTCCTTTACACGGATCAGTCGTCCTGGTCCCTTTGCAGAAAAACAGCCCCAAAGCATGATGTTTCCACCCCCATGCGTCACAGTAGGTATGGTGTCCTTTGGATGCAACTCAGCATTCTTTGTCCTCCAAACACAATGAGTTGAGTTTTTACCAAAAAGTTATATTTTGGTTTCATCTGACCATATGAAATTCTCCCAATCTTCTTCTGGATCATCCAAATGCTCTCTAGCAAACTTCAGACGGGCCTGGACATGTACTGGCTTAAGCAGGGGGACACGTCTGGCACTGCAGGATTTGAGTCCCTGGCGGCGTAGTGTGTTACTGATGGTAGGCTTTGTTACTTTGGTCCCAGCTCTCTGCAGGTCATTCACTAGGTCCCCCCGTGTGGTTCTGGGATTTTTGCTCACCGTTCTTGTGATCATTTTGACCCCACGGGGTGAGATCTTGCGTGGAGCCCCAGATCGAGGGAGATTATCAGTGGTCTTGTATGTCTTCCATTTCCTAATAATTGCTCCCACAGTTGATTTCTTCAAACCAAGCTGCTTACCTATTGCAGATTCAGTCTTCCCAGCCTGGTGCAGGTCTACAATTTTTGTTTCTGGTGTCCTTTGAAAGCTCTTTGGTCTTGGCCATAGTGGAGTTTGGAGTGTGACTGTTTGATGTTGTGGACAGGAGTCTTTTATACTGATAACAAGTTCAAGCAGGTGCCATTAATACAGGTAACGAGTGGAGGACAGAGGAGCCTCTTAACCTCTTGAACCTCTGGGGGCAGTATTTCATTTTTGGATGAAAAACGTTCCCATTTTAAACAAGATATTTTGTCACGAAAAGATGCTCGACTATGCATATAATTGACAGCTTTGGAAAGAAAACACTCTGACGTTTCCAAAACTGCAAAGATATTGTCTGTGAGTGCCACAGAACTAATGCTACAGGCGAAACCAAGATGACATTTCATACACGAAGTGAGCCAGATTTTTGAGGCACTGTGTTCCAATGTCTCCTTATATGGCTGTGAATGCGCAAGGAGAGAGCCTACACTTTCTGTCGTTTCCCCATGGTGTTTGCAGCATTGTGACGTATTTGAAGGCATATCATTGGAAAATTTACCATAAGAGACTACATTTACCAGGTGTCCGCTCGGTGTCCTCCGTCAAAACTATTGCGTAATCTCCAGGTGCGTTCATTTTTCCATTTTGAACAGAGGACAAACCAAACTGCCACGAGTGACTTATCATCGAATAGATATGTGAAAAACACCTTGAGGATTGATTCTAAACAACGTTTGCCATGATCCTGTCGATATTATGGAGTTATTGAGTTCCTCAGCCAAACGTGATGAACAAAACGGAGCGATTTCTCCTACACAAATAATATTTTTGGAAAAACTGAACATTTGCTATCTAACTGAGAGTCTCCTCATTGAAAACATCCGAAGTTCTTCAAAGGTAAATGATTTTATTTGAATGCTTTTCTTGTTTTTGTGAAAATGTTGCCTGCTGAATGCTAGGCTTAATGCTATGCTAGCTATCAATACTCTTACACAAATGCTTGTGTAGCTATGGTTGAAAAGCATTTTTTGAAAATCTGAGATGACAGTGTTGTTAACAAAAGGCTAAGCTTGTGAGCCAATATATTTATTTCATTTAATTTGCGATTTTCATGAATAGTTAACGTTGCGTTATGGTAATGAGCTTGAGGCTATAATTACGCTCCCGGATACGGGATTGCTCGTCACAACAGGTTAAAGAAGAAGTTACAGGTCTGTGAGAGCCAGAAATCTTGCTTGTTTGTAGGTGACCAAATACTTATTTTCCACCATAATTTGCAAATAAATTCATTAAAAATCCTACAATGTGATTTTTCTGGATTTTTTTTCTCATTTTGTCTGTCATAGTTGAAGTGTACCTTTGATGAAAATTACAGGCCTCTCTCATGTTTTTAAGTGGGAGAACTTGCACAATTGGTGGCTGACTAAATACTTTCCCCCCCACTCTATATTGACCCACTGTTGTTGTTATAAGAGTGAAAACGTTAAATAATTGATATGTTTATCCCCACTATAACCATAAAACAGAATGATATGCTTGGAATATAATCTTCTTAATCTAGTAATATAATGATATCAACTGTAAACCCGAAAGATAAATTATAGGCAGCATTCGCAGCATAAACACTCAATGAGACTGTTACTCACAACATAGGAAATTCTCCTATCACCTTAAAGAAAAACGGTCGTCCATCCGTGATGAACCACCGCCTGCATGCGGATCTTACATAGCCTACCACGCTACTCAATTCGTTCGGCCTCGTTGACGTCGACGGACACACTTCTGTGTCTCCTTTGGGTCTGTGAAACGACGTAGTGATCCTCTCGCAGTAACCCAGAACACGGCAGGACATTGCCAACGAGTATTTCAGTCCCCGTTTCATGCACCTCACCTCCGTGGACACATTTCTCTTGTCCTGAATCTTGGAAAAGTCAGGGGAAAAACTCCACCTTTGTCCCTTTCGAGTGAAAAGTCCTGAGCTCTTTTGCTCTGAACCAGACGTTCTCCCTGTCGATGTATCGTAAGAATTTCACCAGGATAGGCCGGGGATTGCGTGGGGCTGGTCCTGGGCGCAGTGTCATTGGTGTCTGATTTCTCTCCATAGTCATGTTGTTAACATCCTCCGGTGTGTTATCAAATATGTTGCGTAAAACGTCTTTCACACAATCCTCCGTATTTATGTGGATTTCCGGGAACCCATCTGATCCGAAAGTGTTTTTCTCCGACAGTAATTTTCCTGTTATTGAAGTCTTTTCGATCACAGTCCCCATTATTTCAACAGTGTCGTTTAGACAGGTGTTCTTGTCCTCCAAGGTTGATATCCTCTCTTCTCTGTTTGTAACTTGGTTGTCAAGAGTATACACTTTGTTTTTTCGCCCCCCTTTTCTCTTCCAAGATTTTTTGTTCATTTTGCGAATCTCATTTCGAACTGCGTCAGGCTGTTCTTCGCCGACCATTTTCCTCGCTAGCAGCAGCTGCAAGTAGAGACGTCACTTTCATATTTTTTTCCGTCAAAGGTGTGCTTTTGTGCGTTTCTAAGTCGTTTTTCCATGTGAGGAAGTCACCGCAACAGCCTTGGTGTTTACACATTAGTTTCTGTGTGTTTGTGTAGCCGTGTGTTTCCACATCTGTGTGAGGATCTAGATCTCCCTCCTGTTGTACTTACATTAGCACTCAGCTGGGTCGTCAGGGCCGAGACTTTTTCCTGGGAGGCATCTAGCTCTCTACGCAGCTTACGGATCTAAAAATAAAACACACACACATTAAACATCAAAACACATCACCCAAACACACCACCACCAAAAAACACACAACAGGTTGAGAAGGTTTTGTAGGTGTGACAATACAAGGGAAAAATCGACCCTCTGATAGAAAGAGGTTAGGGAAAGGAAGCACCGTGTCATGGCTTCATAAAGGAGCACACAGGTGTCCGGAACAAGAGCTTGTTGTCACATGGTCACCCACAACACAGACATGTGTAACTAGATACAATATTGAATACGCCCCCATGTTCCAGCATGTCATATGAATACAGAGACAAGAATAAGAGAGGGAGAGAGAGAGAAAGGGAAAGAGAGAGAGAGAGAGAGAAAGGGAAAGAGAGAGAGAGAGAGAGAAAGGGAAAGAGAGAGAGAGAGAGAGAAAGGGAAAGAGAGAGAGAGAGAGAGAGAGAGAGAAAGGGAAAGAGAGAGAGAGAGAGAGAAAGGGAAAGAGAGAGAGAGAGAGAGAGAGAGAGAGAGAGAGAGAGAGAGAGAGAGAGAGAGAGAGAGAGAGAGAGAGAGAGAGAGAGAGAGAGAGAGAGAAAGAGAGGGAGGGAAAGAGAGAGAGAGAAAGAGAGGGAGGGAAAGAGAGGGAGGGAAAGAGAGGGAGGGAAAGAGAGAGGGAAAGAGAAAGAGAGAGAAGGAAGGAAAGAGAGAGAAAGAGAGAGGGAAAGAGAGAGAAAGCAACAAGTAAGAGAGAACGAAGAAAGGGGGAAAGAGTGCATTTCTTTACAAAGAAGGTGAAAGGGAGTTCAACTCTTACCTCTGACTGGGATTTCTCTTCGGTCTGTGAAAACAAAATGAGAGAATGATTACATGAGCTATATCGATTGACAGAAAGAAAGCAGCATTATTCCAGCCAGGCCTGAAAGGGAGGGAAGAGGGAGGTGTGATAGTTACTATAATTCTACAGCACCTGGGGCTAGCAGACTACACCAGCCCAGCATGGCTCCAGAACACTGTCTTCAGGCTCTGTATATTTTATCTAGCTCAAACCCCCTGATGATTTATAAGTTACAGAGACATGGTGATTAGAGATGTCTGGTGTAATGGGTCTGGAGAGCAGAGATCTATGCTCCTGGGAGGTGTTTAGAGTATGTGTGTGTGTGTGTGTGTCTGCTGAGAGGTGTTGTCTCCCTGCACTCCACTCTGAACAATGGTAACACAGGAGAGCTTGGAAAACCACATACACACAAGTAGACATTATTGGCCTCATGCCCACACACAGTGTAAACTGTATACACACACAATGGCACAAGCATACATGCACGTAAACCCCGTACACACAGACCAACCCATCACAAACAGTATTTCACACAATCCCCCTCTTTACATGTACAGGTAAAAGTCTCAACACAGAGAGCCAGTCAGTACATTTTTCAAACCAGAATACCATTCTACCCTATTCTACTCCTACACATCTCTGTATCGTCTACCTGTGATTTGCTGTGCAGTGTGTGGGCGGTTGCTAGGCAAGCCCTGATGTCAACCCAAATAAAAAAAACTAAGTAGTGGCCGTGTTATTGTGACATAACAAACTGCAATTAATAATGTTTTTTTCCCCCCTGGTCCCGCCTGTCTGTCTGGCGCTGTAACGTGTTTGCTTGTTAGAGCTAATAATGGTGTGTGTGTGTGTGTGTGTGTGTACATGTCTTCCTACTTTATCAGGATGCCAGAATGCTCTGACAAGGCAGGACAACAAGAACACATATTTTTCATGTCCTTAATTTGTTAAAAAGTTATTTTAGGCTTACGGGTTAGGTTTAGTGGTTAAGGTTAGGAGTTAGGGGTTAAGGTTAGATTAAGGGTTAGGTTTAGGAGTTAGGGAAAACATGATGTTTTTAATTGAAAATAAATGTTTCTCCCCAAAAAGTCGAGAAATTTCACAAAAACAAAGCTGTGTGTGTGTGTGTGTGTGTGTGTGTGTGTGTGTGTGTACTTTGTTTCACTCTCGCGCTCCAGAAGAAGTGTGGGGGGGGGGTGGTAACAAAGTACAACCTGTCAACACAGCGTCTACACACACAGAAACAAAGCTGTCATTCACAGTTGCCTCCTAGACACTGATCTAAGTTCAGTTTTGCATTTCCATCCTAATGGTTAAGGTTAGAGGTTGACGCATACTATTGAGGGCATAGCCAAACAATCTGAGACACACAAACAGACCTGTCTCTCGTATTCATCCAGGACAAAACAAAACTGACAGGAGAAGAGATTTCTTGCGCTGTTCCCAAAGTCAATAGCAGTCGATCAATAAACACATGACGGAGCTACAATTGCTATAGAATCATCATCCTTTTCACTGAATCGTCATTATCTTCACGACAACAAATAATCTCAAAATGGTGGTGGAACAAATCCCCAATCTGTCTGAATCTGGAATATCCTCCTCTCCTCTTCCTCCATCCCATCCCTACCGTGCGTATGTCCCAAGCGGTGACCGTTCCTGTCATGGATAAAGTGGCCATCATCTTGACAGCTTCTGTGACTCCTCTCTCTCCTGAGTTATCTGCCACAGACCTGCTCTGTAGTTCCACCTTGTCTGAGAGCTCAGTCACTCTCTTTTCCTTTCTCTTTCTCCACACAGACCCGCCTCTACACCTGCTTTCGGGGAGTGTACCTGTCAACGGGTAGGTGGAGTGGCTCACCCTAATAGAAAAACCCTTTACTGATTGGCTGGGCTGTGTGTGGGCGTGACTGGCCCGGATCTGAGTAAGAGCAGCCACCCCTCGGTCTCAGGTGAAGGATAAAAGTAGCTCCTAGGCACAGATCTAGGATCAGCTTACCACAGCCAAATCCTAACGTTAACCATAGGAAGAGAAACACTTAACTGACATTAGATCAGTGTCAAGCAGAAACTCTATCATGTCTCATATAAAGGTGATCTTTCCCAACATCAACATAAATGCAGCAGACCACCTGGCCTGGTTATTTCGGAGTGGGGTCTTTATATGTGGTATTATTATAGTATTGAACATCGACTACTACAACTCACGAATAAATATTATACAGTACATACTAATAAACATGAATAAACATATAGCTACATATACAGTAAAGTAGTAAACTGGTGGAGCAGTGGGGGCTCTACCATTAGAGCATTAGGAGTTATGTTAAATAGATGAAAAACTTGAATCAAATAAAACATATAAACCATTTGTACCCACCGTAGAGTAGATAGAGGAGGTACTGGAGACCAGAGACAGGGAGGAGCCGTGAACTGCAGAGACAAAGCCACAGGACATAGAGGGATGAGGCCTCAGAACTGTACAGTGCATAACAACCCACACTACATCAGGTGATAACACACACACACACACACGTCAGACTCACTCACACTTACCCACATGTTTGTGACCAAAAGAAGGAAAAATACGAAAGATATCTCAATGTAGAAAAAACTACTGCACACCATAATACGTTTGAGCCCCGACAATCTCCCTAAGATGCAAATCCCATCTTCCACCACCCACCTCGCTCCATCCACCAGTCACCCTACCATTATCCACCCCCTCTCACTTGTCCTGACTCGACCAGCCGCCATGGTGGTGAAAGTCCTAATAACAGCCCTATAAAGATAACGCTACCACACACAGCGGTACACTGTGTGTGTGTGTGTCTGTTAGTGTGTATGTGTGTGTTAGTGTGTGGATGTGTTAGTGTGTGTGTGTGCATGTGTATGTGTTAGTGTATGTGTGTGTGTGTTTGTGTATGTGTTAGTGTGTGTGTGTGTGCACGTGTCTAGCCTTCACAGAGTACAGTACAGGGTTATGATGGGAGTGGTATTATCCTATTGGTTAACAACTCAGTCTCTGATCTTAACATCAAAGTCCAGACACAATGCCGTTTCCTGCATATAATAGGGTTCTATTTAATTCTGTGGTTTCCTGTCTACAGACTAGAAGGATATGATCAGATAGAGAAGGATTAGGCTATGATGTCATAGAAGAGACCAGGAAGTAGGTCTACGCATGAGATGGGTTTTCCCTAGATTATTTTCCGGGTGGGGGGCAAAAGGCCTAAAGAAATAAGGTGGTGGCCCGCCTATGTAATGGTAGGCAAACTGTCCTGAAAGTTCCATTCAAAGAAGTTCTACTTGAATCCGGGCGATCTATGAAATCACTGACTTATCCTGTGTGTGTGTGTGTGTGTGTGTGTGTGTGTGTGTGTGTGTGTGTGTGTGGGGGGGGTTACACAATAACTACATTTCTAGGTCAAGTGACATAGCGTGTAAGTGTGGTCGTCTCCACATAGGGCAACTTAAACAAAGTGTTCAAGTATACTGTTTATGTCCCAGTCCACATTTGATAACACTAAAGGAACTATGCCAGGAAAACATATGAACACACACACACATAAACTAATATGAACACATAGACACACACAGTAATCCAATCCCATGGGTATACACACACACACACACACACACACACCACACACACCCACACACACACATGGTTTCCTGCACGTCCTCGTGTTTCTTGATTATAAAGACCCTGTAATTATTATTATTTTTTTTTAAACCCCGGAGGGAAGAAGGGAATCGAGAAGAGAGGAGCGAAAAGAGAGAGCAAGAGAAAGGACACAACAGAGGATAAAACAGTGGCACTGGAGGGCCTGTATAATAATATTTGGTGGGAGCGTGTGAGGATCGTCTGGATTCTTAATGAGACCACGTACACTTTATCCAGAGGGCATTTACAAACCTGGTTTTGGTGTCACTAGGTTCACTGTTTCTTATTCTCTCTCTACCTCTCTACCCCCTGGTCCAGTATAGTGGAGATTGTAGACTATAAAAGTGCACAATAGAGACCCATGCACCAAAGTATTGGTGTCTATACACACACACACGCCTGTACAGACACACACACACACACACACACACACACACACACACACACACACACACACACACACACACACACACACACACACACACACGGGTGAGTTGCTGCTCTCATTGCTTGATTCAACACAGCTCTATTCAGTCAGGAGCCAAAAGCACTGATGCATGAGTCTTAGACTGAATGCAGGGAACCCACGATACATGAGATGCTTTCAGGTGGGAGAGAGAGAACCGTAAAACCTCATTTGACATCATTTCTTTAGACCAGGGCTCTCCAACCCTGTAGCTAAGAATCCAAGATGGCGTAGCAGTAAGTCGTCCTGTCGTGTCGTGTCCCTGTATATTTTGTTTATATTTTGTTTATTTTTCGTTTTTTACATATTTTTCGTTTTTTACATAGCTATCCCTTTAAAAACATTTAGCTAAACCTAAGCTTCCAAATACGCTGGATCTTCACAACTAGCTATCTAGCTAAACCGCAACCCTGGATGATTACCCCTGGCTAGCGTTTCCACCCACTTAGCTTGAAGCTAGCCCGGCCTGCGCTACCACCGTAGCATACTCCTGAGCTACAATACCCGGGCCCACGACCGGTCTATCGATGTCACCGCATGAAGAGGAATAAACAGACTCACCCCATCGCGACGTCCCCCAAAGGCTAACTCTCTAGCCCTCGCTATCTCCCTGCTTGCTAATTCGGCCTGCTAACTGCTAGCTTGTCCAGCTCCGGTCCGCTAACTGCTACCTTGTCTAGCCCGGGCCTACAAACTGTTAGCTTGTTAGCACAGGCCTGCTAACCGCCTGAATCGCCGCGTCCCAAACGCCCACCGGACCCATATTTACTTTCTATCTCTTTTGACTTTTAATTTGTTTATACCTTCCGGAAACCTGCCTCACCCAATGTGATACGGAATCGCTATTATTTTTTATTTATTTTTAGAACACACTCAAGAACCTCCAGAAGCTAACCAGCTAACTAGCTACAAGCTATTTAGTCATTGTTCGTTTTTTTAACCTGGATAACACTCGCCAGTCCAGCTTCCCTTCCCCATCCACCGCTGCCCCCTGGACACTGATCTCTTGGCTACATAGCTGATGCACGCTGGACTGTCCATAAATCACGGTACTCCATTCTGCTTGTTTGTTTTATCTGTTGGCCCCGTTGCCTAGTCTACGCCATTTTACCTGCTGTTGTTGTGCTAGCTGATTAGCTGTTGTCTCACCTACTGTTTTAGCTAGCTTTCCCAATTCAACACCTGTGATTACTGTATGCCTCGCTGTATGTCTCTCTCAAATGTCAATATGCCTTGTATACTGTTGTTCAGGTTAGTTATCATTGTTTTAGTTCACAATGGAGCCCCTAGTTCCACTCTTCATACCCCTGATAACTCCTTTGTCCCACCTCCCACACATGCGGTGACCTCACCCATTACTACCAGCATGTCCAGAGATACAACCTCTCTCATCATCACCCAGTGCCTGGGCTTACCTCCGCTGTACCCGCACCCCACCATACCCCTGTCTGCGCATTATGCCCTGAATATATTCTACCATGCCCAGAAACCTGCTCCTCTTATTCTCTGTCCCCAACGCTCTAGGCGACCAGTTTTGATAGCCTTTAGCCGCACCCTCATACTACTCCTTCTCTGTTCCGCGGGTGATGTGGAGGTAAACCCAGGCCCTGCATGTCCCCAGGCACCCTCATTTGTTGACTTCTGTGTTCGAAAAAGCCTTGGTTTCATGCATGTCAACATCAGAAGCCTCCTCCCTAAGTTTGTCTTACTCACTGCTTTAGCACACTCTGCTAACCCTGATGTCCTTGCTGTGTCTGAATCCTGGCTCAGGAAGGCCACCAAAAATTCAGAGATTTCCATACCCAACTATAACATCTTCCGTCAAGATAGAACTGCCAAAGGGGGAGGAGTTGCAGTTTACTGCAGAGATGGCCTGCAAAGTAATGTCATACTTTCCAGGTCCATACCCAAACAGTTCGAACTACTAATTTTGAAAATTACTCTCTCCAGAAATAAGTCTCTCACGGTTGCCGCCTGCTACCGACCCCCCTCAGCTCCCAGCTGTGCCCTGGACACCATTTGTGAATTGATCGCCCCCCATCTAGCTTCAGAGTTTGTTCTGTTAGGTGACCTAAACTGGGATATGCTTAACACCCCGCCAGTCCTACAATCTAAGCTAGATGCCCTCAATCTCACACAAATCATCAAGGAACCCACCAGGTACAACCCTAACTCTGTAAACAAGGGCACCCTCATAGACGTCATCCTGACCAACTGGCCCTCCAAATACACCTCCGCTGTCTTCAACCAGGATCTCAGCGATCACTGCCTCATTGCCTGTATCCGCTACGGAGCCGCAGTCAAACGTCCACCCCTCATCACTGTCAAACGCTCCCTAAAACACTTCTGTGAGCAGGCCTTTCTAATCGACCTGGCCCGGGTATCCTGGAAGGACATTGACCTCATCCCGTCAGTTGAGGATGCCTGGTCATTCTTTAAAAGTAACTTCCTCACCATTTTAGATAAGCATGCTCCGTTCAAAAAATGCAGAACTAAGAACAGATACAGCCCTTGGTTCACCCCAGACCTGACTGCCCTCGACCAGCACAAAAACATCCTGTGGCGGACTGCAATAGCATCGAATAGTCCCCGTGATATGCAACTGTTCAGGGAAGCCCGGAACCAATACACGCAGTCAGTCAGGAAAGCTAAGGCCAGCTTCTTCAGGCAGAAGTTTGCATCCTGTAGCTCCAACTCCAAAAAGTTCTGGGACACTGTGAAGTCCATGGAGAACAAGAGCACCTCCTCCCAGCTGCCCACTGCACTGAGGCTAGGTAACACGGTCACCACTGATAAATCCATGATTATCGAAAACTTCAATAAGCATTTCTCAACGGCTGGCCATGCCTTCCGCCTGGCTACTTCAACCTCGGCCAACAGCTCCGCCCCCCCCGCAGCTCCTCGCCCAAGCCTCTCCAGGTTCTCCTTTACCCAAATCCAGATAGCAGATGTTCTGAAAGAGCTGCAAAACCTGGACCCGTACAAATCAGCTGGGCTTGACAATCTGGACCCTCTATTTCTGAAACTATCTGCCACCATTGTCGCAACCCCTATTACCAGCCTGTTCAACCTCTCTTTCATCTCGTCTGAGATCCCCAAGGATTGGAAAGCTGCCGCAGTCATCCCCCTCTTCAAAGGGGGAGACACCCTGGACCCAAACTGTTACAGACCTATATCCATCCTGCCCTGCCTATCTAAGGTCTTCGAAAGCCAAGTCAACAAACAGGTCACTGACCATCTCGAATCCCACCGTACCTTCTCCGCTGTGCAATCTGGTTTCCGAGCCGGTCATGGGTGCACCTCAGCCACACTCAAGGTACTAAACGACATCATAACCGCCATCGATAAAAGACAGTACTGTGCAGCCGTCTTCATCGACCTCGCCAAGGCTTTCGACTCTGTCAATCACCATATTCTTATCGGCAGACTCAGTAGCCTCGGTTTTTCGGATGACTGCCTTGCCTGGTTCACCAATTACTTTGCAGACAGAGTTCAGTGTGTCAAATCGGAGGGCATGCTGTCCGGTCCTCTGGCAGTCTCTATGGGGGTGCCACAGGGTTCAATTCTCGGGCCGACTCTTTTCTCTGTGTATATCAATGATGTTGCTCTTGCTGCGGGTGATTCCCTGATCCACCTCTACGCAGACGACACCATTCTATATACTTTCGGCCCGTCTTTGGACACTGTGCTATCTAACCTCCAAACAAGCTTCAATGCCATACAACACTCCTTCCGTGGCCTCCAACTGCTCTTAAACGCTAGTAAAACCAAATGCATGCTTTTCAACCGGTCGCTGCCTGCACCTGCATGCCCGACTAGCATCACCACCCTGGATGGTTCCGACCTAGAATATGTGGACGTCTATAAGTACCTAGGTGTCTGGCTAGACTGCAAACTCTCCTTCCAGACTCATATCAAACATCTCCAATCGAAAATCAAATCAAGAGTCGGCTTTCTATTCTGCAACAAAGCCTCCTTCACTCAAGCCGCCAAGCTTACCCTAGTAAAACTGACTATCCTACCGATCCTCGACTTCGGCGATGTCATCTACAAAATGGCTTCCAACACTCTACTCAGCAAACTGGATGCAGTCTATCACAGTGCCATCCGTTTTGTCACTAAAGCACCTTATACTACCCACCACTGCGACTTGTATGCTCTAGTCGGCTGGCCCTCGCTACATATTCGTCGCCAGACCCACTGGCTCCAGGTCATCTACAAGTCTATGCTAGGTAAAGCTCCGCCTTATCTCAGCTCACTGGTCACGATGGCAACACCCATCCGTAGCACGCGCTCCAGCAGGTGTATCTCACTGATCATCCCTAAAGCCAACACCTCATTTGGCCGCCTTTCGTTCCAGTACTCTGCTGCCTGTGACTGGAACGAATTGCAAAAATCGCTGAAGTTGGAGACTTTTATCTCCCTCACCAACTTCAAACATCAGCTATCTGAGCAGCTAACCGATCGCTGCAGCTGTACATAGTCTATTGGTAAATAGCCCACCCTTTTCACCTACCTCATCCCCGTACTGTTTTTATTTATTTACTTTTCTGCTCTTCTGCACACCAATATCTCTACCTGTACATGACCATCTGATCTTTTATCACTCCAGTGTTAATCTGCAAAATTGTAATTATTTGCCTACCTCCTCATGCCTTTTGCACACTTTGTATATAGACCCCCCCTTCGTTTTCTACTGTGTTATTGACTTGTTAATTGTTTACTCCATGTGTAACTCTTTGTTGTATGCTCACACTGCTATGCTTTATCTTGGCCAGGTCGCAGTTGCAAATGAGAACTTGTTCTCAACTAGCCTACCTGGTTAAATAAAGGTGAAATAAAAATAAAAATAAAAAATAAAAAATGAGTCTTAGACTGAATGCAGGGAACCCACGATACATGAGATGCTTTCAGGTGGGAGAGAGAGAACCGTAAAACCTCATTTGACATCATTTCTTTAGACCAGGGCTCTCCAACCCTGTAGCTACCGTCCACACTCACCGTGGTTGACACCACCACCTGGGAAGGACAAAGGAGATGTCCATCTAAGGATTTGAGATTTTATCATGAGTAATCATCTCTCTATCTTGTCGCTTCCCTCCCTCCCTCTTCTCTCTTTACTCACCCTCCTCAAAGCCCTCTCTGAAGGAACCAGAGCGGCTCATGGTGCGAGTCTTCTCGTCCAATGACACGCAGGAGTTCCTCAGGCGGGTGTCACCACAGGGGTCAAAGGTGGTGTCCTGATTGGTCAGACTGTTGTTCCGGAGGCTGGCCAGGTTTATCTGAGCAGCTGTGGTGGGGCTACCTGCTGCAAGGGACACCACTATACAGGTTAGTTTACACACACACACACACACACAGACACACAGACACACACACACACACACACACACACACAAGAACAGTGGCTTGTACGGTGTTTATAGGTCATACCGAGCTGTCCAAAGTTGAAGCGTGTCCCGGAGGGTGAGGTGAGGCTGGATCCAGGTGAGAAGGGAGAGTTACTGGTTGAGTCCTGCAGCCCGCCCTGCGAATGGAAGCGCAGCCAATCACGCGCCGCCTCCTCATGACCTCGCAACTGGGGTGATGGGGCATACCTGCAGTGCCAAACACAGAGGTTCATAAGTTGCCGGGTAAAGGTTACGTGAGTAGGTTGCAAAACTGGTGCGGTTTCTACCGTCTGTTTTAATCTTTACCAGGAAGAACTTGGTTCGTCATATGGTGATTGTATTTTTTACCAAGAGCACCTGATGAATATGTCCCGGGTAAATTTCACATAACGTACAAGCACTTTTCCTCAACCCGAGAGCAACACACAAATCAAGCGGACAGTCAACAGAAATCCAAAAACAGTGTGTGCGTGTGACGTGGAACCGTGACAACTTTACACACACACACACACAGTAGTGACAGGTGACGTGCCGTGGCGCTAACGCGCAACACAAAATTGTGCCAAGTGCAAAAATAAAGAATAACCACACAACACCAGCATTGCATGAGTTGAAGCTGTGAGAAAGGGACAAGAGAGAGAGAAAGCGATAGGGACGGTGCTAAGCTTGGCAGACAGTGCCTGAGTGATCTTACAGTAGGTACCTGAGTCCCTTCTTGGGCAGAGTGTTTCTATCACTGTGTGGACCCCTGTGGGATCGGCAGAGAAACACACTTCAGGGAGAGGAGAAGAAAGGAGGAGAGGAAAGGAGGAATCTGGATAGTGCGCAATCTAGCTATTGCAATTGTAAAAAATATATACAGTACTGGTCAAAAGGTTGGACACACCTACTCCCTCAAGGGTTTTTCTTTATTTGTACTATTTTCTACATTGCAGAATAATAGTGAAGACATCAAAATGATAAAATAACACATATGGAATCATGTTGTAACAACAACAAAAAAGTGTTAAACTGATCAAAATATATTTTTGATTTTAGATTCTTCAAAGTAGCCACCCTTTGCATTGATGACAGCTTTGCACACTCTTGGCCTTCTCTCAACTTCTCCAACAGTCTTGAAGGAGTTCCCACATATGCTGAACACTTGTTGGCTGCTTTTCCTTCACTCTGCGGTCCAACTCATCCCAAACCATCTCAATTGGGTTGAGGTCAGGTCATTGTGGAGGCCAGGTCATCTGATGCAGCACTCCATCACTCTCCTTATTGCTCAAATAGCCATTTCACAGCCTGGAGGTGTGTTGGGTCATTGTCCTTTTGAAAAAACAGATAGTCCCACTAAGTACAAACCAGCTGGGATGGCGTATCGCTGCAGAATACTGTGGTAGCCATGCTGGTTAAGAGTGCCTTGAATTCTAAATAAATCACTGACAGTGTCACTAGCAGAGCACCCCCACACCATCACGCCTCCTCCTCCATGCTTCATGGTGGGAACCACACATGCGGAGATCATCCGTTCACCTACTCTGCGTCTCACAAAGACATGGCGGTTGGAACGAAAAATCTAAAATTTTGACTTCTCAGACCAATTGCTCGTGTTTATTGGCCCAAGCAAATCTCTTCTTCTTATCAAATAAAAAAAAAATATTGGTCACATACACATGGTTAGCAGATGTTATTGAGAGTGTAGCGAAATGCTAGCGCTTCTAGTTTCGACAGTGCAGCAATATCTAACAATTCTACCTAATACACATAAATCTAAGTAAAAGAATGGAATAAGAATATATACATATAAATATATGGATGAGCAATGACAGAGTGGCATAGGCAAGATGCAATAGATGGTATAAAATACAGTATATAAATTTGAAGTTGGAAGTTTACATACACCTTAGGCAAATACATTTAAACTCAGTTTATCACAATTCCTGACATTTAATCTTAGTAAACATTCCCTGTCTTAGGTCAGTTAGGATCCCCACTTTATTTTAAGAATGTGAAATGTCAGAATAATAGTAGAGAGAAGGATTTATTTCAGCTTGTATTTATTTCATCACATTCCCAGTGGGTCAGAAGTTTACATACACAATTTGTTTTTGGTAGCATTGCCTTTAAATTGTTTAACGTGGGTCAAATGTTTCGGGTAGTCTTCCACAAGCTTCCCACAATAAGTTGGGTGAATTTTGGCCCATTCCTCGTGACAGAGCTGGTGTAACTGAGTCAGGATTGTAGGCCTCCTTGCTCCCACACGCATTTTCAGTTCTGCCCACAAGTTTTCTATAGGATTGAGATCAAGGCTTTGTGATGGCCACTCCAATACCTTGAATTTGTTGTCCTTAAGCCATTTTGCCACAACTTTAGAAGTATGCTTGGGGTCATTGTCCATTTGGAAGACCCATTTACGACCAAGCTTTAACTTCCTGACTGATGTCTTGAGATGTTGCTTCAATATATCCACATAATTTTGCTTCTTCATGATGCCATCTATTTTGTGAAGTGCACCAGTCCCTCCTGCAGCAAAGCACCCCCACAACATGATGCTGCCACCCCCGTGCTTCACAGTTGGGATGGTGTTCTTCGGCTTGCAAGCATCCCCCTTTTTCCTCGAAACATAATGGTCATTATGGCCAAAAAGTTCTATTTTTGTTTCATCAGACCAGAGGACATTTCTCTAAAAAGTACGATCTTTGTACCCATGTGCAGTTGCAAACCGTAATCTGGCTTTTTTATGGCGGTTTTGTAGCAGTGGCTTCTTCCTTGCTGAGCGGCCTTTCAGGTTATGTCGATATAGGACTTGTTTTACTGTGGATATAGATACGTTTTATACCGGTTTCCTCCAGCATCTTCACAAGGTCCTTTGCCGTTGTTTTGGGATTGATTTGCACTTTTCTCATCAAAGTACGTTCATCTCTAGGAGACAGAACGTGTCTCCTTCCTGAGCGGTATGATGGCTGCGTGATCCCATGGTGTTTATACTTGCGTACTATTGTTTGTACAGATGAACGTGGTACCTTCAGGCATTTGGAAATTGCTCCCAAAATGAACCAGACTTGTGGAGGTCTACAAGGTTTAGGCTGATTTCTTTTGATATTCCCATGATGTCAAGCAAAGAGGCACTGAGTTTGAATGTAGGCCTTGAAATACATCCACAGGTACACCTCCAATTGACTCAAAAGATGTCAATTAGCCTATCAGAAGCTTCGAAAGCCATGACATAATTTTCTGGACCTTTCCAAGCTGTTTAAAGGCACAGTCAACTTAGTGTATATAAACTTCTGATTCACTGGAATTGTGATACAGTGAATTATAAGTGAAATAATCTGTCTGTAAACAATTGTTGGAAAGATTACTTGTGTCACGCACAAAGTAGATGTCCTAACCGACTTGCCAAAACTATAGATTGTAAACAAGACATTTGTGGAGTGGTTGAAAAATGACTTTTAATGACTCCAACCTAAGTGTATGTAAACTTCCGACTTCAACTGTATATACTAGGCGGTGTCAGAGGAAGGCCTTTGAAAAATTGTCAAAGACTCCAGTCTCCCAAATCATAGACGGTTCTTTCTGCTACCGCACGGCAAGCGGTACCAGAGCACCATAGTTTGTAAACAAGACATTTGTGGAGTGGTTGAAAAACGAGTTTTAATGTCTCCAACCTAAGTGTATGTAAACTTCCGATTTCAACTGTACATATTATGAAAACTCTTCAAGTTACAATGTTTCCATTATAAATGCGTCATTTAACTTTGAATGACATCGCAAAATCGACATTCATTTTCATATTCCATATTACCACCATTTTGGCTGATGAAATATAATGTCCCTAGGTCAATTTATTGCATGTTACAGTTCTGAGGCAGATTCTCCATAATGTAACAGAAAGACAATTCCAGTCTCTCACATTAGAGACCAGAAAGGAGTTGGTCTGCGTGTGCCTTGTAATTTACGATGGGCATAACCCCCCCCCCCCCCCCCCCCCCCCCCCCCCCCCCCCACCAATCCCTCTGTACCTCTCCCCCTCTGCGGGACGGAGAGATGTCTCTGTATAACTGTGATCCACGGTAACCTGACCCGAACAGGCCAGTCATGACAGCATCTAATCAAATGGCTACCCAGACTATTTGCACTGCTGCCCCCCCCCCCCCACACGCTGCTGCTACTCTCTGTTATTATCTGTGCAGTCACTTTAATAACTCTAACTACATGTACATATTACCTCAATTACCTCGACCAACTGGTGCCTCCGCACATTGACTCTGTACCAGCACCCCCTGTATATAGCCTCGCTATTGTTATTTCACTGCTGCTCTTTAATTATTTGTTACTTGAATTCATTTTATACAATGGAGAAAATAGTAAAAAATAAATAAGAAAACCCCTGGAATGAGTAGGCGTGTCCAAACTTTTCAGAAAAATATACATTTGTGGCAACACATCTTAGTATAGTATCATGTCATAGCAATGACAGGTGTTTTCAAATATCAAGCCACAAGATGGCAGCATATAAACAGCGATGGGGGACTGGGAGCGAGCGCTGTAGGGGGAACAAAAGCCTGCAACAACACAGCACACACACACACCGCCACTAAGCAGGAGCCCCACACACAAGCACTTTTACCTTTCCTGTTTCCGAGGTAAGGTATTTCGGTTGAATTTAGGGCTAGCGGAGGGGGAGGACAGGGGGCTGATGGGAAAAGGGGAGGGGGCACAACAGACAAAGAGAGAAAGAACTTTAGAAAGAAGAGAGAGGGAGAAGAATCCTCTGAAGGAGAAAGACACATTTGAGTCCAACCGTTGCCACAAGCAAAATCACCACCTGCAGCTCACCAATGACTCTCATCTACTAGTCTAGTAAGGAAAGATGACGAGATGTGTCAGAGAAGGTAACACCAGAATAGATCTGTAATGAGATAGCATCAATGACATAGCATGAAGGCATACTTTAAACAATGCTTCCCATGGAGATGCTTGGATTGTATCTCTGGTGATAATATGGCTGACACATTCATGTAAATCAGGAACGTTTCATAGTCACACATTGAACAAACACAATATGACCGTGCATGCAATGACAGGTCACTTGTTTTTCTGTCTAATATAAAGACATAACGAACAAGATCAGAGAAGATTCCCCCAACATCCCACTCTTACCACTCAAACCCTCCCTCCCATCCCTCCTTCTTTCCACCCTTCCGTCCTCACCTCTCAGACATGCCCGTCTTGACGCTGCTGGTCCTGCCCAGGGCCGAGAGGGTGTCCTCCCTGCTGTCCCTTCCTCCGTGCCCAGCGCTGCTCACGCTCATGTCGATGGACTCGCTGCTGGTGTGCATGCTGCTGACCGAGGGGTAGCCCAGGCTTCCCGCCCCGCCACCGTGCCCGCCCAGGGTCCCCTCCCTGCTCTGGGCAGAGGAGCCAGTGCTCGTGGTGGTGCCCCATGTCAGGCTGTTGGAGGGCCCCGTGGAGGAGTAGACAGAGCCGGGGCTGGATGCACTCTGGGGGACACGGGAGGAATTGTGGATTTATCAAGTGATTTTCCATGTTATGCTTCGTGGTTATGCTTCCACTTGCCAAGGTCAAATCATATGTCTGCTGCATTCTTGCCGTGTTCTTTCCTATTACGATCTGCTGTCGCTAGCTATCATAGCCAACTACCTTACCACAGGGCTACCTATCGGGATCGGCGCTGGTAGATAAAGTTAGCTATTTTCTTGTTTGTGCAAGTATAAACTCTGGACAATGATGCTTATCAAGAGGCTGCAAAGATATTACCAGCTCATGTCATATGGTTAGGCTCATCTCCCTATCTCACCTGTTCGCTACCCAGCGTGCTATGGCCCGTGCTCAGGTTTCGTCCTCCGTACAGGGGGCTGCTGCCCTCGCTCTCCACCCCAACACCTCCAGGGGAGTCCAGGGCAGCGTGGGTAGCGTGAGGGTTGGAGATCACCGTTGAGTTCTTCATGTTCTCTGCTGTGGTGACCGGAGCCTGCTTACTGGGCTTACCACCAAACAACCTGAAGAGAGATGGAGAGGGAGAAGAGAAGGAGAAAGTTGAAAAGGATTCAAATATATATATATATTTACCCTACCTCTTCAAAGAGTATCTTAAATAATCCCACCAAAAGCCCTTTGTGAACTTGTGCTTTACTCTTCCCACTTACTAGCTCTGACTTTGCCGATAGCTACTTTATTAAGGAAAATACGTGGATTTGGCTATTTCAGCCACACCCGTTGCTGACAGGTGTATAAAATCGAGCAGACCGCCATGCAATCTCCATAGACAAACATTGACAGTAAAATGGCCTGTACTGAAGAGCTCAGCGACTTTCAACGTGGCACCGTTCATCAAATTTCTGCCCTGCTAGAGCTGCCCCAATCAACGGTAAGTGCTGTTATTCTGAAGTGGAAACACCTAAGAGCAACAACGGCTCAGCCGCGAAGTGGTAGGCCACACAAGCTCACAGAACAGGACCGCCGAGTTCTGAAGCAAGTAACACTCACTGCCGAGCTCCAAACTGCCTTTGGAAGTAACTTCAGCACAATAACCGTTTGTCGGGAGCAGCATGAAATGGGTTTCCATGGCCCGAGCAGCAGCACACAAGCCTAAGATCACCATGTGCAATGCCGAGCGTCAGCTGGAGTGGTGTAAAGCTCGCAGCCATTGGGGGCATTGTCTTGCTGAAACAGGAAAGGACCTTCCCCAAACTGTTGCAAAAAAGTTGGAATCACAGAACTGTCTAGAATGTCATTGTAGGCTGTAGCGTTAAGATTTCCCTTCACTGGAACTAAGGGGCCTAACCCGAACCATGAAAAACAGCCCCAGACCATTATTCCTCCTCCACCAAACTTTACGGTTGGCACTATGCATTGCCCCCATGCACAACGCAAGGTCCATTCAGAAATGGTTTGTTCGAGATCAGTGTGGAAGAACTTGATCTCAACCCCATCAAACACCTTTGGGATGATCATCTGTGTCCGACGTCACTAATGCTCGTGGCTGAATGGAAGCGTCCTCACAGCAATGTTCCGACATCTGGTGGAAAGCCTCCTCAGAAGAGCGGAGGCTGTTATGTCAGCAAAGTGGGGACCAACTCCATATTAATGCCCACGGTTATGGAATGAGATGTTCAATGAGCAGGTGTCCACATACTTATGGTCATGTAGTTTATGTGGTTCTCCCACCTAGCTATTTTAAGATGAACTATAAGTTGCTCTGGATAAGAACATCTGCTAAATGTAAATGTAAAATATGTAGGTAGACAGACGCAGAGAGAGAGAGAGAGAGAGAGAGAGAGAAAACATGTAGAGTATTGTAAACACATTTCTGTTTTAAAGTCATTTCTAGTAAGCACCCCTATTGCACACTATTGAGTAAATGCTTGGGGGATTATATCAAAGTAACTTTAGAAAAATGACATTAGCATACCCCATGACGTTAAGCCAAAAGACAGGGACCACGTCCCAAACGGCACCCTGATCCTTATTTAGTGCACTACGTTTGCTATAGGGGCCCATTTGGGACATAGCCCAGAGTGTGTTGACTGTTAAGACGGTAGGCAGGGTGGTAATATAGAGCAGGATCTTCAAAGCCGTATTACCCATAGAGATGAATGAGCCAGCCCAGCAGTGCTGAGGTAAGACTCTGCCTGTGTTACTGTGCACATATAAAGACTTGGCACTATGAAAAGTGTGGGCTCAGACCTGGCAGCTGAACAGAAATGCTGAAGGGATAGTTTTCCTACAGTGGACAGACATGACCTTCGTGTTTGGATGTGAATGTGGGTGTGTGTGCGTTTGTGTGCGTTTGTTGCGTCGCACTAGGAACAGGTTCCAGACACTGTACCGTAAATGGGTGTCATTAATGACCACACTTAAGTGTGAGTGACATTAATATCTCTGCATCTGAGTGTGAGTGTGTGAGCCTGTTCACCTGCGCAGTGTGGGTGAGGCAACCTGCTGCCTCCCTGTGAGAGGTACGTTGGAAGCCCCTCCCCTCAGGTTGTCCACGCCCTCTGACACGCCCTTCTCTCGGTCCGTCTGATTGGCTAGCGAGACCCCAGTCCCACTTCCATTCATTTTCCCAGTGTTTCCCACGTCTCGGCTTTTACTGTGAGTGGTAACGGAAAGCACGGTCGCCTCGATGCTGCTGGTCGACGACCGGTTTCCGTTACGCGCCGCGGCGCCGGACCGGCTGGGTCTTGGAAGGCTCCGGTACTGCAGTGTGGAGCGGGCGCTCACCGAGAGGTACCCGTCGTCATGGTGACCTAGACCGGACCCCACATCTTGACCACCGACCTTTACCCCACCGGCTAGGGATCTCGTCCCTGACTTGGGCATCTTGCCAAGAGTCGCTGACCCGCTCGTGATGGTGGCGCCACTGGCGGTAACCATAGTAACCATCCCGGAACTCTGCTTCTTGAAGCCAAATGTGCTGGTGGGGGTGCGGGAGGTGAGTGTGTGTGACTGGGAGTGGGGCTCGGACAGGGAGTGTGACGTGCGGGCGGAGGCAGCGGTGGAGGGGGCGTGCTTCTTGGCCTCGTCGTCACTGCTGCGTCCGGCGTCGGAGCGAGGGGAGAGGCGGCCCTTCTCGGACACCTTGACGTCGTCTGTTTTACCTACGTGTACACAGGATGGGACATACAGCAGGGGTTAAAGTCAGAGGAGAGTTTGTCATAGTCTCAAAGGGTTAATGGACTCAAGATTCAGACCACCCGAGAGATAATGACACGTAGAAACACACACACACACACACACACACACACACACACACACACACACACACACACAAGGGGAGAGAGAAACTCACATAAACGAGAGGGAGGCGTACAGGTACAGTGCATATTGTACACACACACACACACACACACACACACAGATGTACACAGCCCGGATGGACAGACATAAGGAGTTGCATTGCCAAAGACGAAGAAACCTGAGCCCACACAGAAACACACATGCAATCGCAAATGAGACAAACACCCAGACAGCAAAACACTGCCAGGAGAGAAAAAACCCGTACCTGTGCTGTGCGTTTTTATCGCAGTGGACCCTGACATTCCAGTAGCTTTAGTCCTGGGGTTAGTCACCCCCACCTGAGCACTCATGCCCTTCCTCCAGGACCCTGTGTGTGTCATAGAGGGAGTCTTCCTTTGCGAGGCCACCTTGTCCGACTCGTCAGACAAGTCAGAGGGGTTCCGGCGGGTCCACTTGGAGCCCTGGTCCATCCTGCTGACCCCGCTGTCCGACAACCCGTCTAACCTCCTGACCTCGTCACCTGACCAGGCGGGGCTCGGGTTGGTAGAGGCCGAGTGCTTCTCGGCGTCCGTCACGGGCTGGGGACACACAGAGGATGAGAGAAGAGTCACGATCTATTTTATGGTGCGATGGCATGGGGAATATATGGGGATAAAATGAATGGCTAAATCGGGTTGTAGTTAGTAACTTCCGTAAGTGCCTACAGGGCCGGGATGAACGTGGCACGAGAGTATCCTGATTGTGGACAAAAATCAGAAAGCTCTTTGGGGCCTACCATAAGTGAAGCCCTACCCAGCATGCAATAACCTCAGCACTTCAGGGATCCAATGTGGAGACCGTTTCTATGGAAAGAGACTATATTCATCGAGGGCTGGGTCAAAGGTCAACTACCACTGGGAGAATGTGGTCTTTGTACAGCCCTTGTTATCCTACATAAAATAACCACTATAAATAAACGAGTGTTATTGCACGGCGGTTGTGCGTTATCCAGACATCCCGCCCCTTCCCAAAGCCACCCAAAACCAGCTGAGAGTAGAGTCACTTCTCAGACAGTTTCTCTGTTGCTTCTTAAAATTGGCATTTAATGACATGAACATTAGTCTAGTCGGGTCTGCCACCCAGAGCAATACCACAGGCTCATATTCCCTTCCAGACTGTGAAGGGAATACATCATTGACACACTCCGAGCCAAGGGGGAGAGAAGAGGGAGAGGAGAAAGAGGGCGAGAGGCGGGAGTGTGAGACTGTACTGCACCGAGAGTCTATTGTGTGTCCATTCAGAGCCTGGCGCTGTATGTGTGTGTGTGAGTGAGTGAGTGAGTGAGTGTGTGTGTGTGCGCGTCTAGCCTCCACACTGACCTGTCCGTTGAGGGCCTTGCGCTGTGCGGCCGGTGTGTTGGCGTAGGAGCTGATGGAGGAGCTGGTGTTGATGTCATCTGTGTCGATGGTGTCACTGATGCCACTGCTCACTGAGCTGCTGTCATCCCAACTGGAGAGAAAGAAGAAGAAAATGATGTAAGGTTGAATTAAACAACACCATTTCAACCAGGATAAAGAGAGGAGAGGTGCGATGCCAACCACAGCAAAGAGAAGAGAGGCAAGGACATACCCAGAAGGGATTGGTTAATTTTTTAAAAAACAATCGTACAAAATGTGCCTTTAAACAGATAAACAGAGTTGAACAAGGGTTCAGTGTGTGGCTGAATGGACGCAACCTAAGCGGACTCTCAATTAAATCAGCGTTGCATCCTCTACTTTAGAGCCTTTATTTTGTTTAAAGGCCTGGAATCGGCTGAATATTGTGAATATTACACATCGCAATACCATACCTCTACGGAGCAACACATACGCCAGACCAGGGCTCTCCAACCCTCTTCCTGAAGAGCTACGGTCCTGTAGGCTTTTCCCTCCAACCCTAATCTAGCGCACCTGATTCTAATAATTATCTGGTTGATAAGCCCGAATCGGGTTAAACACAACTGGGGTTGGAGCGAAAACCAACAGGAGGGTACCTCTCCCGGGTACAGGGTTGGAAAGCGCTGCTCTAGACAGTAGACAGCAATGTGTCACTCGTTCTGGCTCTGATTGTCAAATCCCCATGACAGCGTAGACACCCTAATAGCCTAGCTAAAGCTATGTGACCGTACAGGCTGGCAGTTGAACCCACAGAGATAGGAGGGCTATTTTATGCACGGGCGTAATCCTGGGTGAAAACGCGCCGTCTCGCTCTGCACCAGGGAGAAAAGCCCTGTTAAGAGGCAGGCTGAATTTCTGACACGGCTCACAGTCAGGCAACAGCATAAAGCCCCAAGCTGCCTGGGAATCTCAGTCTCACACACACACACACACACACACACACAGAAGCTGTCCATCAAACACAGAGGAGGAGACTAACGTTGAACAGGAAGGTTGTACAACACACGCGCATTGTTCACACACCAGTATTTAACCCAACTTTGAACAATTATTACAGGCTGTGTTCGTCTATCCCCATCCCCGGGGGCAAATTGGGGACGGGGGGGGGGGGGGGGACGGGGGGGGGGGCAGAGGACGGGGACGGGGGGGGGGTGAGACCAGCAAGAGAGACTAGAGTGATCTCTAGGAAGACTATGGATGAGACCGGGCAAACATCAGTTTGAAAGGACCACAGGTAGGGCAAAGCGTTAAAAGCAGGCTCGACAACTATAGAGCACCCGCACAAGCGCGCGGGTGCCCACACACACAAAACACACACACAAAACACACAGCCGCTATTGTATCCTGGTGTTTGGATTAGAGTCATCCAGGGACAGATTCATCACCTCTAATGCGACAGACATATCCTGGTGTTTGGATTAGAGTCATCCAGGGACAGATCCATCACCTCTAATGCGACAGACACACACAACCCTGTCGCTAAAGACACACACGCAGAAATACATCAGCGTGTCCACGCTGACTTTGGCAGAAGCCCAGGAAGCATCTATCCTCATCTGCAGACAGGATGATGTCATGAATCATACTTCAAAAACACACACAGACACACACACACACCCCCCTTTACAACACACTGGGGGATCTCACATTAACATCATACAGATCTGATGTCTATAAAAAGCACCGCAATCTGCAGCTTAATAAGCTCTGAGACTCGGCTGCTTTGAAGTTGCCTTGAACCCACAGTATGTCTGCGCTCGACAGGACTGCAGACAGACAGAGCGAACTGGTGAGAGATTTAGACTGACCACAGCCGTCTAAACATGTTCACACAGCTCATGGGGGAAAGTCCCCCCCCCCCACACACACACACACACAGACAGAGACAGACAGACAGGCAGAGAGTAAAGCATCACAGACCAACTGAGAATCACAGGCTCTTGTCCATATTTCAAATCTAGAATCCCTCTGAAGACATAGAATATCCCAACTTCAAAAGGAAAAAGAGCCACCACACACACATTCTCTCTACCTGGCCAGAGTTCCCGGGATGCCGTGGGCACCAGAAGTGTGGGGGAGATTGCCGAGTTGGACAGAGAGCGTCATGAGTCCATACCGCTGAGTTACACACTGAGCTTACAACCTCTCGCTCTTTCTGCTTCTCTCACTCTATCCCTCTGCCGGTCTCACTCTCTCTTTGTGTCTACCTCCTCCCTCCCACTCCCACGCCTTTATCCCTCGCTCACTCGGGCCCTTTTCGGTGCCTTTGACTGTGTCTTCTGCACTCATCATCCCTCCCTCTCCCTCTTTTCGCTCTCTCCTGTCGCCTGATCTCTTCTTGCTTATCCCCCCCCCCCTCCCCCCATCTCTCTGGACTGAGTGAGGGAAACGTGAAAGAGACTGTTCTCCCATGGTGCTTGTAATCGGATCTTCCCCAAGCCCAGACCAGTAACATTACAGCACCGCGACATACTCTCCCAAATAAGGCATTCTCAAGTCCTACGGGACCAGAAATAAGGCGCCTTCAAATGACCCGACAACAGTACGAAGCTACAGTCCCGCTCATAGGATGATCATAGCCACACAGACAGACTCAACCGCACACATACATACAAAACACTGTTCCTTATTATCAACTAAGATATTCCCCGAAATCCAACGTTCCCAACTTCCCATCCATGTAATATGTGTCAGTGTGTGTGATCCCGGAGTTCCCAGACAGATCCACCCTGACTAACTGACAGCCCCTTACTAATTAGAGATCAGCCCAGCAAACATGGCCCGAACCCACAGCCTCCTGCTGGCAGCGCAACCTACATATTAAACTACCGCCCAGCCATTTAGAGCCAATCGGAAAGGACGATGACACTAACCGCGGCCAACCCCCTATTGAGCATAGTAAAGAGTAGCCGTTCCAAGCATGACAGGCTAACACTGAAACGTCAGAAAGCTATGGGTTCAATTGATGTGCGTGATTAGACTTCAATCAATTCAGCTGGTTTTTTGTGTGTTGATTTCTGAGCGGGGAAATCTTAGTAAGGCAGAGGCCTTCACAGCTGTGTGGTAGTTTGTAGAGATGGAGTTAAATGGATTCTTTTGAGCATTGGCCTTTAGGATTAGGTTAGGTGTACAGGCAGGCTATTCTCTTTATAAAAGTATCTGCAGGGAAAAAAACACTGCCTTTGTAAGTACCAGGCATTATCGTGACGATGAAAAACGGGAGCGAGTCCTAGGAGACTGAGACACTGACACTGACATCCACAAGTCCCCACAGAAAATACGCTTAGAAAGTTTAGAAAAGGCTAAGTAACAGGAGGAGAGTAGGAGACAGAGGAGAGAGAGAGAGATGGAAGGAGACAGTAGGGGAGAGAGAGGTGGAAGGAGACAGTAGGGGAGAGAGAGATGGAGAGAGACAGTAGTGGAGAGAGAGATGGAGAGAGACAGTAGGGGAGAGAGAGATGGAAGGAGACAGAGGAGAGAGAAATGGAGAGACAGTAGGGGAGAGAGAGATGGAAGGAGACAGTAGGGGAGAGAGAGATGGAAAGAGACAGTAGAGGGGAGAGAGATGGAAGGAGACAGTAGGAGAGAGAGAGAGATGGAAGGAGACTGAAGAGGGGAGAGAGATGGAGAGAGACAGTAGGGGAGAGAGAGAGATGGAAGGAGACTGTAGAGGGGAGAGAGATGGAGAGAGACAGTATGGGAGAGAGAGACGGGATAAAGCAGGGGAGAGAGAGATGGAAGGAGACAGTAGAGGGGAGAGAGAGATGGAAGGAGACTGTAGAGGGGAGAGACAGTAGGGGAGAGAGAGATAGAAGGAGACAGTAGGGGAGAGAGAGATGGAAGGAGACAGAGGAGAGAGAAATGGAGAGACAGTAGGGGAGAGAGAGATGGAAGGAGACAGTAGAGGGGAGAGAGAGATGGAAAGAGACAGTAGAGGGGAGAGAGATGGAAGGAGACAGTAGGGGAGAGAGAGATGGAAGGAGACAGTAGGGGAGAGAGAGATGGAAGGAGACAGTAGGGGAGAGAGAGATGGAAGGAGACAGTAGGGGAGAGAGAGATGGAATGAGACAGTAGGGGAGAGAGAGATGGAATGAGACAGTAGTGGAGAGAGAGATGGAAGGAGACAGTAGAGGGGAGAGAGATGAGAGAGACAGTAGGGGAGAGAGAGATGGAAGGAGACAGTAGGGGAGAGAGAGACGGGAGAATGCAGGGGAGAGAGATGGAAGGAGACAGTAGAGGGGAGAGAGATGGAGAGAGACAGTAGGAGAGAGAGAGAGATGGAAGGAGACTGTAGAGGGGAGAGCGATGGAGAGAGACAGTAGGGGAGAGAGAGAGATGGAAGGAGACTGTAGAGGGGAGAGAGATGGAGAGAGACAGTATGGGAGAGAGAGACGGGATAAAGCAGGGGAGAGAGAGATGGAAGGAGACAGTAGAGGGGAGAGAGAGATGGAAGGAGACTGTAGAGGGGAGAGACAGTAGGGGAGAGAGAGATAGAAGGAGACAGTAGGGGAGAGAGAGATGGAAGGAGACAGAGGGGAGAGAGATGGAGAGACACAGTAGGGGAGAGAGAGATGGAAGGAGACAGTAGGGGAGAGAGAGATGGAAGGAGACAGTAGGGGAGAGAGAGACGGGAGAATGCAGGGGAGAGAGAGATGGAAGGAGACTGTAGAGGGGAGAGAGAGATGGAAGGAGACAGTAGAGGGGAGAGAGAGATGGAAGGAGACTGTAGAGGGGAGAGATGGGTGAGACAGTAGGGGAGAGAGAGATGGAAGGAGACAGTAGAGGGGAGAGAGAGATGGAAGGAGACTGTAGAGGGGAGAGATGGGAGAGACAGTAGGGGAGAGAGTGATGGAAGGAGACAGTAGACGGGAGAGAGAGATGGAAGGAGACAGTGGGGCGAGAGAGATGGAGAGACAATGTATGTTTGGGCGGTATATACCATATACCGTGGTATTTGAAAAAAAGCCATGAGATCAATACCGTCAAGTTATTTATTTTCAATAAATGTGACTATTTCTACCTACTTTTTAAGTTAATACCTGCAAATCAACCTGTGTAATACGCTAGTAGATAAAGCAGATTGCGTTCTTCATTTCACCTGTCACATTGTTTAGCATTATTAAGCTCACCGTAGTTCCCCCCAGAACAGTTGAGCCAGTCACACGTCCGCTGTTAAGAGCACAACAAGAGACAGCGGGCGCTGGTGAGTCCATAGCGTTCTGACGGCAAGTCTCTGTCGTGCAGCGCACACGAGGTGGTGGAGGTTACACTTGCAATTCAGTACTGAATATCTTATAGCGGCTTTCTGCCGCGTTTCGAGTCAAAGAGCTCTGCTATCCGAGTTATCTGCACAGCGGCCATTCTTTCCCATGCGCTTCCTGCTAGCGTTGTATTCCTCCTCCGTTCTTCTCTCCTCTGCTCTCTGTACACATGCTGCTCTTCCTACCAGAAAAGCATGCGTCACAACTTTGTTTATTTGCACAATTTCTCTCGTTCACTTTCGCTTATAAATGTCCACACTCACCGAAAATGCCAGTTGGTAGCTACTAACTCTGCTTGTATAACTTTATGAGCTGGGTTTGCCTGCCTTTGCAATTAGTTTAGGTTCATTTTTGCTCGATAGCATTCAGCTAACAGCTTACTGTACGTGTGATGTCGCTATTACTTGGCCTAATTTTTGGTAGGATTTTGGTAATAGAGGCACAATGGCTTTTTTAGTGCTTTTTTTTAGCGCCCCCTTGTGTGCTATGCTGGTAATACCGTAAATCCCTGGATGGCAGAAGAACAGTATGACGATATGAAAATCTGTAGACAGAAGGTGAGAGAGAGAAAGAGACAGAGAGAGAGACAGCAGGGGAGAGAGGGACAGCAGGTGAAGGAAATCACCCAAATCAACACATTCCTGGGCTACCGCCTTAGTTTCTCCACTGTGTCCCTTAAGATAGCCCTCTGTTTTCACACACAGGCCAGGGGTCATAAACCCTGCTGTTATTCAACAGGGACCGCTGATCAATGAGAAAACGCTGCCGTTGGGGCTGGACCCACGGGAGTGTCCGACAGCGTCCTGAGAAAACCTTCTGTTTAAGTTGTTCTCTGTTTGTTGAGTTTTTCTTATTATATATGTGTCTCTGGGGAAGTGTGTTTTTTTTAGTTCTGCCCATATTGTTACCCGGCTCAGCTCGCTCCAACTCTTACATACATTTGCGCTTCACCTCTCCTGAGTCCGTAGGGGAGTTACAGCGATGGGACAAGACTGTAACTACCAATTGGATATCACGAAATTGGGGCGAAAAAGGGGGTAAAAGTACAACAACAACAACATAAATCTTAAAAATGATGCATGCGCGCGCACACATACACGCTCAGACGTAGACAATAACCTCTGGACAATGAGGAAGTTCCTCTGTTTAAGGGGGGAGCTACTGTTACTCAGACTGTTGTAGGATCAGATGACTTGCCCTGTAGACTGCTGTTGGAGACCGCGTGAGTGGATGGGACACGGGGTTACACGCTAGACATGAGCTCACTCTAATATATATACCCGACGGGTGAGTGGTCACAGATGATATCATGGGGGAAGGAGACAGGTGAGGCTTACACACTCAAGAGACAAGTGTACCTGGACGGGCGCTCGTACTATAAACCCCATTAATCCGTCGCACTGCTAATGCATTCAAAGGCGGACAGTTTGTTTTATGGGGAACAAAGTCAAGGAAGAGAAAAGGAGCCTTGAGAGGACGTTTCAGTCTGTCGTATACCCCGACAGCCGCGACGTCAGCCACGGGCAGAAACAAACCAGATGTGTTTTTAGAAGTGCCCCATCATGAGAACTCTAACTAGGCTGCACCGCTACCGCCTCGAGACTAAATCTCCAAACTAACCCTGACCCCAAACCTCCTCCAAACCTATCCTTTAGTGTAGACAGCCAGTAGGAACACAAACCAGTGTGTGTGTGTGTGTGTGTGTGTGTTTGTGTGTTGTATCTAAAGTATGTGTTTGGGCCTGGGCTGTGTGTGTGTGTACTGACTGAGCTGACTGTACACACAACCACTTTTTGGGGGCTGTCCTTCTGTAAACACCCCCTCTGGCCCCTCTCTACACAGGGAGGAGTGAGGGAGTCTGGCCCCTCTCTACACAGGGAGGAGTGAGGGAGTCTGGCCCCTCTCTACACAGGGAGGAGTGAGGGAGTCGGGGGGGGGGTAAGGTGGGAAAGGGGGAGGGCAGTTTGAACAGGACCCTGGGGATTGGGTGTGAGAATAGGGGAGGGAGTGAGGGAGAAGTGGGAGAGAGATACAAGGTGAGGGGGGGGGGGGGGTGAGGAAGTGAAGTGAATGGGCGTGGGGGAGTGAGTGAGGGAGGGAGGGAGGGGAGAGGGAGGGAGGGAGGGGAGAGGGAGGGAGGTAGAGAATGGGGACACACATACACGCACACAAACCGCACACACATACACGCACACAAACCACACACACATACACAATCACAAACTGCACACACATACACAATAACAAACCGCACACACACTGATCGAAAGGACCCAGTGGGAGGCAGACATACAAGTGTGGAATTTCACATTGACAGAAGACACACACACACACCAGACCATAAACACACTGTGAACTACCTCATCTCATTTCTCCAGTCCTCACTTTAACTGGCTAAAGGGGACACAAGGTGTCTGTGTGTGTACGTGTCTGTACGTGTGTGTTTGTGTGTACTAAGTGTGGATAATCACATTAATCCTGTTATCTTGGGTCCCACCACTCCGCACATTTTTACCCCCCCCCCCCCCAACAAAATGTCTATCAAACCCCCCGTGAGGGAGAGGGGGTATCACTTACCCTTTACCACGTTACGCAGGCCGAGGGGGCAGGAGGGGCTCAGCAACCCCTCACAGCAGAATCCCAAACCAACCAGTTCAGGTTGTCCAACACGGTCTGTTACTCAGAACCAATATCCACATGGCAGTGGATGTAAGTTTTTTTTTTTTTCCTCTCTCTCTCTACGCTCTTCTGGTCACATTCCCGAATAGAAGACAGCCACTGTGATGCAGTGGCCTGATGGCAGGCAGTCAGTATGTCCCAGGGCTGAGTTCCCTGACACTCTCTGTGGCACAGCAAGGCTCAACACCACTTCCCTGAGCACTAATCCAATAACAGTCAGCCAGCCGGAGACAAAGGCATAGACCATTACAGCAGAGTGTGTGTGTGTGTGTGTGTGTGTGTGAGAGAGCGAAGGAGATAACTGAAAACGTCCTCGCTCTCCCTGTGTGTAAGAACCACACCCTCTATGTGTGTGTGTGTCCAGGGGCGAGGCAGGTGTGCTGGTGACAGAGGGAAAACCCAGGGGGAAGAAGGGGTCCATAGATGCACCAGTATCCATGGCTACAACTACATCAGTACACTCTCCTAGGAGTCTCTATCTCGCTCACACACACACACACACGTCTCAGATTCTCCTCCTCCACTACAACTTGTTAAATTCTATTGTCTATCTTTCCCCTTCTCTTTTTGTCAATGTAAGTTTCCTTCTCTATATTTCTCCCTCTTTGTCCCAGTTGCTCTCTCTCTCTCACACTCTCACTCTCACACTCTCACTCTCACACTCTCACTCTCACACTCTCACTCTCACACTCTCACTCTCACACTCTCACTCTCACACTCTCACAGAGGGAAAACCCAGGGGGAAGAGGGGGTCCATAGATGCACCAGTATCCATGGCTACAACTACATCAGTACACTCTCCTAGGAGTCTCTCTCTATCTGAATTATGACCTATGACCTGGTCTAATCCCCCATACCCTCCCACACACCGGAGAAGGCCAGGGTGTGTGTGGGCAAATAGTTCAGCTGAAAGCTCAACGTTCAAAGTGAAGCTCCAGATATCACACACTGTGTGGAGTTTAGACTCCTGTCGTCTTATCGACCCCGGGGTTGAGACTGCTCTGGTGTGTGTGTGTATGAATGCGTGCGTCTGTGTGTGTGTGTGTGTGCGCGTCTGTGTGTGTGTGTGTGTGTGCGTGTGGACTATGATGTTGAGACTGCTCTAGTATGCAGCGAGCGTTTCAGAGCAGCGTTATATGTGATGTGCGTGTGTGTGTGTGTGTGTGCGCGTGTACTATTATGTTGAGACTGCTCTAGTATGCCGCGAGCGTTTCAGAGCAGCGTTATATGTGATGACAAAGACACGTCACAGGGGAAACAGGAACGTGCTGCTCTTGCATAAAACATGGCTAACGGGGATTTATAGCATTTTGCGTTACATGTATAAATCAAGACGTGTGTGTGTGTGTGTGAGAGAGACTGCGGAAGAGAGAGCCAGAGAGAAGCCTTGAAGCAGACAAAATGTGTGAGTGATCCTTTATCCATTCATCAGCTAATCAAACCAGTCAAACTAATCAAACAAGTCAAACTAATCCAACCAGTCAAACTAATCCAACCAGTCAAACTAATCAAACCAGTCAAACTAATCAAACCAATCAAACTAATCAAACCAATCAAACTAATCAAACCAAACAAAACAGACAAACTAATCAAACCAGACAAACGAATCAAACCAGTCAAACCAGTCAAACCAGTCAAACCAATCAAAGCAGTCAAACTAATCAAACCAATCAATCCAATCAAACAAATCAATCCAGTCAAACCAATCAAACTAATCAAACCAATCAAATAAATAAAACCAATCAAATAAATAAAACCAATCAAACTAATCAATCCAGTCAAACCAATCAAATAAATAAAACCAATCAAACTAATCAATCCAGTCAAACCAATCAAATAAATAAAACCAGTCAAACCAATCAAACCAATCAAACTAATCAAATAAATAAAACCAATCAAACTAATCCAACCAGTCAAACAAATCAAACCAGTCAAACTAATCAATCCAGTCAAACTAATCAAACGAAACCAAAGCAGTCAAACTAATCAAACGAAACCAAAGCAGTCAAACTAATCAAACGAAACCAAAGCAGTCAAACTAATCAAACCAGACAAACTAATCAAACCAATTAAACTAATCAAACCAATCAAACAAATCAAACAAATCAAACCAGTCAAACGAATCAATCCAGTCAAACCAGTCAAACAAATCAAACCAGTCAAACGAATCAATCCAGTCAAACCAATCAAACGAATCAAACCAGTCAAACCAATCAAACCAGTCAAACTAATCAAACCAGTCAAACTAATCAAACGAAACCAAAGCAGTCAAACTAATCAAACCAGTCAAACCAGACAAACTAATCAAACCAATTAAATTAATCAAACCAGTCAAACTAATCAAACCAGTCAAACTAATCAAACCAATCAAACTAATCAAACCAATCAAATAAATAAAACCAATCAAACCAGTCAAACTAATCAAACCAATCAAATAAATAAAACCAATCAAACCAATCAAACTAATCAAACCAGTCAAACGAATCAAACCAGTCAAACCAATCAAACTAATCAAACCAATCAAATAAATAAAACCAATCAAACCAGTCAAACTAATCAAACCAATCAAACTTATCAAACCAGTCAAACTAATCAAACCAGTCACACTAATCAAACCAATCAAATCAGTCAAACTAATCAAACCAATCAAACCAATCAAACCAGACAAACCAGACAAACGAATCAAACCAGTCAAACTAATCAAACCAATCAAACTAATCAAACCAATCAAACCAGTCAAACTAATCAAACCAATTAAACCACAAACTAATCAAACCAATCAAAACAGACAAACTAATCAAACCAGACAAACGAATCAAACCAGTCAAACCAGTCAAACCAATCAAAGCAGTCAAACTAATCAAACCAATCAAACCAATCAAACAAATCAATCCAGTCAAACCAATCAAACCAATCAAATAAATAAAACCAATCAAACAAATCAATCCAGTCAAACCAATCAAACCAATCAAACTAATCAAACCAATCAAATAAATAAAACCAATCAAACTAATCCAACCAGTCAAACAAATCAAACCAGTCAAACTAATCAATCCAGTCAAACTAATCAAACGAAACCAAAGCAGTCAAACTAATCAAACGAAACCAAAGCAGTCAAACTAATCAAACGAAACCAAAGCAGTCAAACTAATCAAACCAGACAAACTAATCAAACCAATTAAACTAATCAAACCAATCAAACAAATCAAACTAATCAAACCAGTCAAACGAATCAATCCAGTCAAACCAATCAAACGAATCAAACCAGTCAAACCAATCAAACCAGTCAAACTAATCAAACTAATCAAACGAAACCAAAGCAGTCGAACTAATCAAACCAGTCAAACCAGACAAACTAATCAAACCAATTAAATTAATCAAACCAGTCAAACTAATCAAACCAGTCAAACGAATCAATCCAGTCAAACCAGTCAAACGAATCAAACCAGTCAAACCAATCAAACTAATCAAACCAATCAAATAAATAAAACCAATCAAACCAGTCAAACCAATCAAACTAATCAAACCAGTCAAACTAATCAAACCAGTCAAACTAATCAAACCAATCAAACAATTAAACGTATCAAACCAGTCAAACTAATCAAACCAATCAAACAAATCAAACTAATCAAACCAGTCAAACTAATCAATCCAGTCAAACAAATCAAACCAGTCAAACTAATCAATCCAGTCAAACTAATCAAACGAAACCAAAGCAGTCAAACTAATCAAACGAAACCAAAGCAGTCAAACTAATCAAACGAAACCAAAGCAGTCAAACTAATCAAACCAGACAAACTAATCAAACCAATTAAACTAATCAAACCAATCAAACAAATCAAACTAATCAAACCAGTCAAACGAATCAATCCAGTCAAACCAGTCAAACCAATCAAACCAGTCAAACTAATCAAACGAAACCAAAGCAGTCAAACTAATCAAACCAGTCAAACCAGACAAACTAATCAAACCAATTAAATTAATCAAACCAGTCAAACTAATCAAACCAGTCAAACGAATCAATCCAGTCAAACCAGTCAAACCAATCAAACCAGTCAAACTAATCAAACGAAACCAAAGCAGTCAAACTAATCAAACCAGTCAAACCAGACAAACTAATCAAACCAATTAAATTAATCAAACCAGTCAAACTAATCAAACCAGTCAAACGAATCAATCCAGTCAAACCAGTCAAACGAATCAAACCAGTCAAACCAATCAAACTAATCAAACCAATCAAATAAATAAAACCAATCAAACCAGTCAAACCAATCAAACTAATCAAACCAGTCAAACTAATCAAACCAGTCAAACTAATCAAACCAGTCACACTAATCAAACCAATCAAATCAGTCAAACTAATCAAACCAATCAAACCAATCAAACCAGACAAACCAGACAAACGTATCAAACCAGTCAAACGAATCAAACCAGACAAACGAATCAAACCAGTCAAACTAATCAAACCAATCAAACTAATCAAACCAATCAAACCAGTCAAACTAATCAAACCAATTAAACCACAAACTAATCAAACCAGTCAAACGATTCAAACCAGTCAAACTAATCAAACCAGTCAAACCAGTCAAACTAATCAAACTAATCAAACCAGTCAAACTAATCAAACGAAACCAAAGCAGTTAAACTAATCAAACCACTCCAACGAATCAAACCAGTCCAACGAATCAAATGAATCAAACCAGTCAAATGAATCAAACCAGTCAAACGAATCAAACCAATCAAACCAGTAAAACTAATCAAACTAATCAAACCAGTCAAACTAATCAAACGAAACCAAAGCAGTCAAACTAATCAAACCAGTCAAACTAATCAAACGAAACCAAAGCAGTCAAACTAATCAAACCAGAAACTAATCAAACCAATTAAACTAATCAAACCAATCAAACAATTAAACGTATCAAACCAGTCAAACTAATCAAACCAATCAAACAAATCAAACTAATCAAACCAGTCAAACTAATCAATCCAGTCAAACAAATCAAACCAGTCAAACTAATCAATCCAGTCAAACTAATCAAACGAAACCAAAGCAGTCAAACTAATCAAACGAAACCAAAGCAGTCAAACTAATCAAACGAAACCAAAGCAGTCAAACTAATCAAACCAGACAAACTAATCAAACCAATTAAACTAATCAAACCAATCAAACAAATCAAACTAATCAAACCAGTCAAACGAATCAATCCAGTCAAACCAGTCAAACGAATCAATCCAGTCAAACCAATCAAACGAATCAAACCAGTCAAACCAATCAATCCAGTCAAACCAATCAAACAAAACCAATCAAACCAGTCAAACTAATCAAACCAATCAAACCAATCAAACCAGACAAACGAATCAAACCAGTCAAACGAATCAAACCAGTCAAAGGAATCAAACCAGTCAAACTAATCAAACCAATCAAACCACAAACGAATCAAACCAGTCAAACTAATCAAACGAATCAAACCAGTCAAACCAATCAAACCAGTCAAACTAATCAAACCAGTCAAACTATTCAAACGAAACCAAAGCAGTCAAACTAATCAAACCAGTCAAACCACAAACGAATCAAACCAGTCAAACTAATCAAACGAATCAAACCAGTCAAACCAATCAAACCAGTCAAACTAATCAAACCAGTCAAACTATTCAAACGAAACCAAAGCAGTCAAACTAATCAAACCAGTCAAACCAGTCAAACCAATCAAACCAGTCAAACTAATCAAACCAGTCAAACTAATCAAACCAGTCAAACTAATCAAACCAGTCAAACTAATCAAACCAGTCAAACCAGTCAAACTAATCAATCCAGTCAAACTAATCAAACCAATCAAATAAATAAAACCAATCAAACCAGTCAAACCAATCAAACCAGTCAAACTAATCAAACCAATCAAACTAATCAAACCAGTCAAACTAATCAAACCAGACAAACTAATCAAACCAGTCACACTAATCAAACCAATCAAACCAGTCAAACCAATCAAACGAATCAAACCAGTCAAACGATTCAAACCAGTCAAACGATTCAAACGATTCAAACCAGTCAAACGATTCAAACCAGTCAAACTAATCAAACCAATCAATCCAGTCAAACCAGTCAAACGAATCAAACAAATAAAACCAATCAAACTAATCAAACCAATCAAACTAATCAAACCAGTCAAACCAATCAATCCAGTCAAACCAGTCAAACGAATCAAACAAATAAAACCAATCAAACCAGTCAAACTAATCAAACCAATCAAACTAATCAAACCAGTCAAACAAAACCAAAGCAGTCAAACTAATCAAACCAGTCCAACGAATCAAACCAGTCAAACCAATCAAATGAATCAAACCAGTCAAACGAATCAAACCAGACAAACGAATCAAACCAGTCAAACTAATCAAATCAATCAAACCAATCAAACCGGTCAAACCAATTAAAATAATCAAACCAGTCAAACGAATCAATCCAGTCAAACCAGTCAAACGAATCAAACAAATAAAACCAATCAAACCAGTCAAACCAAACAACCGAATCAAACCAGTCAAACGAATAAATCCAGTCAAACGAATCAATCCAGTCAAACCAGTCAAACTAATCAAACGAATCAATCCAGTCAAACTATTCAAACGAATCAATCCAGTCAAACTAATCAAACCAATCAAACCAGTCAAACCAATCAAACTAATCAAACCAGTCAAACCAAACAACCGAATCAAACCAGTCAAACGAATAAATCCAGTCAAACGAATCAATCCAGTCAAACTAGTCAAACGAATCAATACAGTCAAACTATTCAAACGAATCAATCCAGTCAAACTAATCAAACGAATCAAACCAGTCAAACAAATCAATCCAGTCAAACGAATCAAACCAGACAAACGAATCAAACCAGTCAAACTAATCAAATCAATCAAACCAATCAAACTAATCAAACCAGTCAAACGAATAAATCCAGTCAAACGAATCAATCCAGTCAAACTAGTCAAACGAATCAATACAGTCAAACTATTCAAACGAATCAATCCAGTCAAACTAATCAAACGAATCAAACCAGTCAAACAAATCAATCCAGTCAAACGAATCAAACCAGACAAACGAATCAAACCAGTCAAACTAATCAAATCAATCAAACCAATCAAACTAATCAAACCAGTCAAATGAATCAATCCAGTCAAACCAGTCAAACCAGTCAAACAAAACCAAAGCAGTCAAACTAATCAAACCAGTCCAACGAATCAAACCAGTCAAACCAATCAAATGAATCAAACCAGACAAACGAATCAAACCAGTCAAACTAATCAAATCAATCAAACCAATCAAACCGGTCAAACCAATTAAAATAATCAAACCAGTCAAACGAATCAATCCAGTCAAACCAGTCAAACGAATCAAACAAATAAAACCAATCAAACCAGTCAAACCAGTCAAACGAATCAAACAAATAAAACCAATCAAACCAGTCAAACCAAACAACCGAATCAAACCAGTCAAACGAATAAATCCAGTCAAACGAATCAATCCAGTCAAACCAGTCAAACTAATCAAACGAATCAATCCAGTCAAACTATTCAAACGAATCAATCCAGTCAAACTAATCAAACGAATCAAACCAGTCAAACAAATCAATCCAGTCAAACGAATCAAACGAATCAAACCAGTCAAACTAATCAAATCAATCAAACCAATCAAACAAATCAAACTAATCAAACCAGTCAAATGAATCAATCCAGTCAAACCAGTCAAACGAATCAAACAAATAAAACCAATCAAACCAGTCAAACGAATCAATCCAGTCAAACCAAACAACCGAATCAAACCAGTCAAACGAATAAATCCAGTCAAACGAATCAATCCAGTCAAACCAGTCAAACTAATCAAACGAATCAATCCAGTCAAACCAGTCAAACTAATCAAACTAATCAAACCAATCAAACTAATCAAACCAGTCTAACTAATCAAACCAATAAAACCAGTCAAACTAATTAAACCAAACAAACCAGTCAAACTAATCAAACCAGTCAAACCAATCAAACCATTAAACCAATCAAACCATGAAACCAATTAAACCAATCAAACCAATCAAAGCATCAAACCAATCAAACCATTAAACCAATCAAACCATGAAACAAATTAAACTAATCAAACCAATCAAACCATTAAACCAATCAAACCATTAAACCAATTAAACTAATCAAACCAATCAAATCAATCAAACTAATCAAACAATTAAACCAATCAATCAAAACCAATCAATCCATTCAAACAATTAAACTAATCAAACCAATCAAACAATCAATCAAACCAATCAAACCAATGAAGCTAGTCAAACTAATCAAGCTAATCAAAACAATCAAACTAATCAAGCTAATCAAACCAATCAAACCAAAGTAAGTGCTTCCAAAAACACTGACTACAGACTTTGCCATGTCCGATATTCACTACTCCAACCATAGATAACCACAGAATGTAGAAAACTGTCAGTAGCAGCACCATCAGGTGCAAATACCACGGATAACACCCACACCCAGACACACCGATGATAGCATTGGGATAGCATTAGGCCAGTAACAAACCCATCTTCTCCTCTTGCCTCACTATCCAAACACTCCTGGTATTCCAGACCAGAGCCCACGTGCTGCCGGAATCATGAGACTCTCAAAATGAACACCCCCGGAATACTTTGGAGGTTTGATATCGGATCTGATCCTAGTTTGCGACGTTACGTGAACAGTCTAAGCACGAGACAGAGAAATGTTATTTGGGGGCACTGGGTTTAACACACACGCGCACGCAGTGTATTAGCACGCAAAAAGGCCTCCCTGGTTATCAGAGAAACCTGATCGGTGGTTCATAAAATGAAGAAGAGGAGAGAAGGAGAGAAAGGAGAAAAGATTGTACATGTTTAGAGCCCGGAGCAAAACCACAGCATCCTCTTCGCTGGAGAGAGGGAAACAGACACCACACGAGAGAGAGGAGAGACAGAGGAAAGAGCAGGGAGAGAGTGAGGAAAGAAGAGGGAGAGACCGAGGAAAGAGGAGGGAGAGACAGAGGAAAGAGGAGGGAGAGACAGAGGAAAGAGGAGGGAGAGACAGAGGAAAGAGAGACAGAGGAAAGAGGAGGGAGAGAGAGAGAGAGAGAGAGGGGGGAAAGAGGGAGAGACAGAGGAAAGAGAGACAGAGGAAAGAGGAGGGAGAGAGAGAGAGAGAGAGGGGGGAAAGAGGAGGGAGAGACAGAGGAAAGAGAGACCGAGGAAAGAGGAGGGAGAGACGAGGAAAGAGGAGGGAGAGACAGAGGAAAGAGAGACAGAGGAAAGAGGAGGGAGAGAGAGAGAGAGAGAGAGGGGGGAAAGAGGAGGGAGAGACAGAGGAAAGAGAGACAGAGGAAAGAGGAGGGAGAGAGAGAGAGAGAGGGGGGAAAGAGGGAGAGACAGAGGAAAGAGAGACCGAGGAAAGAGGAGGGAGAGACCGATGAAAGAGGAGGGAGAGACCGAGGAAAGAGGGAAAGACCGAGGAAAGAGGGAGAGACCGAGGAAAGAGGGAGAGACCGAGGAAAGAGGAGGGAGAGACCGAGGAAAGAGGAGGGAGAGACCAAGGAAAGAGGAGGGAGAGACAGAGGAAAGAGGAGGGAAACAGACACCACACACGAGAGAGAGAGAGAGAGAGAGAGAGAGGGAAAAGAGGAGGGAGAGACAGAGGAAAGAGAGACAGAGGAAAGAGGAGGGAGAGACGAGGAAAGAGGAGGGAGAGACGAGGAAAGAGGAGGGAGAGCGAGGAAAGAGGAGGGAGAGACAGAGGAAAGAGGAGGGAGAGAGAGGAAAGAGGAGGGAGAGACAGAGGAAAGAGGAGGGAGAGACAGAGGAAAGAGGAGGGAGAGATGAGGAAAGAGGAGGGAGAGCGAGGAAAGAGGAGGGAGAGACAGAGGAAAGAAGAGGGAGAGAGAGGAAAGAGGAGGGAGAGAGAGAGGAAAAAGGAGGGAGAGACAGAGGAAAGGGGAGGGAGAGCAAAAGGGGGAACGAAGATTCCTCTAAGGAGAGCGAAAAGAGAGGAAGAGAGAACGAGGGAGAGAGAAAGAGAGAGGAAGCGATTCTGTCCATCCGTTTTACTGCCAGGTGTAACCTTTACCAGAGAACCTCCCTACTTCTCAATTGCCCGAGAGGCCTAGTCAAGTCCAGACAGGTACGGAAATGGGCATTGGGGTTGCTGTGGGCTTCAGGGGGCTGGGGTGTTGAGAGGGTGCTGTAAATACTGTAACTCCTTAGGCTGCACACACACACACACACACCACAGAAAAGAGTGTCACACACATACACACTGCAGAAAAGAGTGTCTCTTTGTCTGGTTGGACAAAAGGAATTGAAATCAGAGGACGGATTGTCACAGTCGCGTTACTTCCTCATTCTCTGGCCGTGAAATGAAATGAGAGCGGAAAGACACAAATACATTCCTCCGACCTGACACTCTCAGTCTGTTGTCGCTACGGGTCTGTGTTGTCCCGTAACTAAAAGGGAGTCTTTGGTGACGACAGTGGCTATTATTTGCATACATTTTGAGAGTCAAAACAGTGGCAGTTGTAGTGACTATCCCTTCGTCGCCTTCTGATTTAAGGTGTTGTTGTTCCTTTATCAGGAATCACAATACAAAATCATATTCTCACAAAAACCGTCACTGTCCTGGCGAGCTACAGAATATACCGGCTTTTGCTCCAACTCAGCAATGAAACACCGGATTCACGTCGACAACGACAGCATTCATCAGTGCCTTGACGAGTTTGAATCATTCGTGTTAGTGCTGGGCTGAAACAAAAGCCTGCACATCTGTAGCTCTCCAGAACCAGGGTGGGAGTCCACTGCAGTAAATACTCTAGTTCTTGAGTCAGAATCTCCTGTCTTTAGGAGAATTTTCCAACCCCCCCTGTGCACTATGACACTTTGAAGCTCTTGACCCCTTAGCCAGAGGTCACAAGGCTTTTATCCCATTGCCATGGTGATATTTGACACCCAAACCCCCAACCCTATCGCTGACTGGGCCCTAACGGCAGACAAAGACGCTGGTATTCATAGCAGCATCATTAAGACGTTAAAAGCTGATCTGTTTTATAGGTCTCCAATCCAGTGGTCTACCACAGCCCGTTACAGAGCGGCCAACTAAGGAGCTGATGCGGACTCTCTGTCAGGGCTCGTGAAACTTACACTGCAACTACACCCACACGCGCACACACCCACACACACAAGCAGGCTGCCACATGCAGACACAAACACACACACACTAGGCATAGTAAGATGCTCAGGTGTCAAATCCAACTCCCCATCTGCCCAAATCAGCTCCATTAACCCCCCAGTCATCTATTAAATTAGACTGATCTCATTTGACACCCCGCGGCCCCCCCCCGCGCACCACACACACACACGCACTTTACCCTGAAGCCACTTCAGCCCTGCTATATTATGCTAACGCAGTTATCCACCACTTTCCATCTCTCCCAATTAATGCAAACCAAAAACCAGTAACCGCATTTATCAGACATTCCTTCAGGGGGGGGGGGGGGGCTTCTCCATATGTAGCCCCTACCCCCTCCCTCCTTTCCTTCCCCCAACCCTCCATCTCTCTGCATTTTTTTCCCCAGAAAGGAGTGGAACGCTCTTTGAAGATCAGTCGGGACTACCAACAGAGAAAGACTACTGGCACAAGTATTAATACACTATTAACAAAATAACATCCCTGATTAAAGTAAAAAATAAACACTACACCGTTTTACACTACTGATTCTATGTCATACTATAAATACACAGGACTGTAATGTCAGGACTCGGGCAACTCCAGAAGGCGTATTTTCTTCTGTTGTTGATTTACTTCTGTGTTTACTACAGTGTTGTAACGATATGCAAATTGTTAAAGTACAAAAGGGAAATAAATACAAGTAAATATGAGTTGTAGTCACAATGGTGTTTGTTCTTCACCGCCTGCCTCATGATGAATCTATAGCTGGGGTTCTAGGTGACCCATAGGTCTGGTTATAGGTCTTCAAATGTGGTTGAGTGTCTCTGTCTCTGTCTCTGTCTGTCTCTGACATCAACAACCAATATGAAAAAGCTTTCTCACACACACACCTTTCAGGGGTTTCTCTAAGACCTTAATGAAAGGTGAAGGGCAGAGGTGAGAAAGATATGAGCAGGGTGGTAGCGAGGCAAGGTCAAAAGGTCAAGATGGGCCAGTGCATGGTGAGAAGAGGAGAGAGACTGGACGCTTTCATCCCTCACCTCTGGGGGTTAAGGAGGTGAGGGAGGAGAGGAGAAGAGGTGAGGGCATGGCGTGAGAGAAGGAGGGGAAAGAGAGGTCAAACGATGGAAGAACAGGAAATCACTCACACCTGCAGATGAAGAGGAGTTATTAGCTGCAGTCTTACTTAGCTTTACCAACCCAACAAAGAAACAACATCAATGGGGTTCGACTCCTTCATACAGGAGCCCTTTTCGGTCTCTCACCCCCCCCCCCCCCCCCCCACACACACTCTATCTTAATAGTGTAATGCCTCCATCCATTTCCCGCTGTCAATTATTATCTCTCTCTCTCTCTCTCTCTCTCTCTCTCTCTCTCTCTCTCTCTCTCTCTCTCTCTCTCTCTCTCTCTCTCTCTCTCTCTCTCTCTCTCTCTCTCTCTCTCTCTCTCTCTCTCTCTCTCTCTCTCTCTCTCTCTCTCTCTCTCTCTCTCTCTCTCTCTCTCTCTCTCTCTCTCTCTCTCTCTCTCTCTCTCTCTCTCTCTCTCTCTCTCTCTCTCTCTCTCTCTCTCTCTCTCTCTCTCTCTCTCTCTCTCTCTCTCTCTCTCTCTCTCTCTCTCTCTCTCTCTCTCTCTCTCTCTCTCTCTCTCTCTCTCTCTCTCTCTCTCTCTCTCTCTCTCTCTCTCTCTCTCTCTCTCTCTCTCTCTCCTCTCTCTCTCTCTCTCTCTCTCTCTCTCTTTATCTATTTTCAAGGTTACAAGGTCACAAATTCAACCATTTTGTAATTTGACCCAATGTAAAGGACATCTCCCAATGATGCAGGGAAATGGTCTGTGTGTGTGCCTGCATGTGTGTCGTGTCCTACCTGTCAGCGTCTCCCTGGCCCGTGGAGGTGTTGCGTTGGATGGTCTCTCGTACTGCCGCCATGCCGTCAGGTAGACGGTTGAGTCGCCGCGTGTACAGACTCAGACCGCCGTCTGTCATGTAGCTGAGAACAGAAAAGGGCAAGGGTCAACATTAGATAACGCAAGGTTTCCAAGTCTAAGCTCACGTAAACATTTTTTTAAAAATAACACAACAATTAGTTTCACATCCCTTTTGACGGAATACAGTTGATCATGTCAGCTTTCAAGCCGGGAAGAAGGAAACTGTCACGCCCTGGTCTAAGTATTTTGTGTTTTTCTTCATGTATTGAGTCAGGCCAGGGTGTGGCATGGGGTTTTTGTATTGTGGTGTGTTTTGTCTTGGGGTTTTGGTGTGTATGTATTGGGATTGTAGCTAGTAGGGTTATCTAGCAAAGTCTATGGCTGTCTGGAGTGGTTCTCAATCAGAGGCAGGTGTTTATCGTTGTCTCTGATTGGAAACCATATTTAGGCAGCCATATTCTTTGAGTTTGTCGTGGGTGATTGTCCTTAGTGTCCTCTATGTTAGTTTGCACCAGTATAGGCTGTTTCGGTTTTCGTTACGTTCTTTGTTTTGTAGTGTTTGTGTTTATTCGTGTTGTACGTTGTTCATTAAACATGGATCGCAATCTACAACCTGCAGTTTGGTCCGACTCTCCTTCACACCTAGAAAACCGTAACAGAAACAGAGCATGGACCAACCCTTGGTCTAACACCCCAGAGAAAGCCAACAACTCCATCCCTTTCTGGGCTGGACAAACGAGACGGACGTTCCTTCCTGTTCGAAATAAAATCAACAAGGAGAGGAAAGGACATCCATCTTGTTTGTCCGTCCCAGGCACCCGTCTCATCAATCAGGATGAAATGGCTGCTGGCCGACTGGACCGGGCACTAACTCCACACCACCGGGGCTCTGTGCACATTCACAGAAGAACAAAGACACACACACAAAACGCAGACACCAGTGCAGCTAGACCAGTACTTCCCCTACAGTCCCTAGATGTTTTTCCCGGTGCAGTATTCATTTTGGCACTCTTTTTTTTTTCTGCTTTCAGTCTCGTTTTAGTCATTTTGACTCAAATATAATCAAATCTTAGTCACTTTTTTGTCATTTGAATAACGATTCAGTGTGGTTATTGTCAAAATACAGAAAATAGCAGGCCATTTTAGGCAACTAACCGGCCTTTCATTTTAGTAACTTATAACATAAGTCCTGCTTCACTAAGCTTGTGATCCTAGCGCCAACAGTGCAGTAATATCTAACAGATCACAACTCTGCTGGGTTTTTCCCGCTCAACAGTTTCCCGTGTGTATCAACAATGCTCCGCCACCCAAAGGACATCCAGCCAACTTGACACAACAGTGGGACGCACCGGTGTCAACATGGGCCAGCATCCATGTGGAACGCTTTCGACACCCCCGTTGAGTCCACGCCCCGATGAATTGTGGCTGTTGGAGGGGTTGCAACTCAATATTAGGAAGGTGTTCCTAATGTTTGGTAAACTCCGTGTAGGTACGACACTAAACCTTCCACACAACCACTGACTGTACACATACAGTACATATACTAACTGTACAATACCAGGGAGTCAGAGCAACGTAGCCTAGTGGTTAGAGTGTTGGACTAGTAACTGAAAAGTTGCAAGTTCAAATCCCAGAGCTGACAAGGTACAAATCTGTCGTTCTGCCCCTGAACAAGGCAGTTTAACCCACTGTTCCTAGGCCGTCATTGAAAATATTGTCATTAACTGACTTGCCTAGTTAAATAAAGGTAAAATAAATACATCAATAAAAATAACCAATCCTAAGGAGACTCATAGGAACTGAACCAACCAATGTGGTGTGAAAAATAGCCCTTTGCCTGTGCATAGACAGGCCATTGTTTTCATATCGTGTATGGTGAAGACACAAACTGCAGAAGGAGCAAAGACACAGAATAACGCACAGAGTTGCATTGTCAACGTCCCAGTAAAGGCTCTATCAACACACTGCCCTGAACACTTAACGCTCTTGTTTTTTGTACGACCTTTCTACAAGCTCTCTATCACATATCTACAACTTCTCTTCAACCTCTCTATCACATATCTACAACTTCTCTTCAACCTCTCTATCACATATCTACAACCTACAACTTCTCTTCAACCTCTCTATCACATATCTACAACCTCTATCACATATCTACAACCTCTATCACATATCTACAACCTCTATCACATATCTACAACCTCTATCACATATCTACAACCTCTATCACATATCTACAACCTCTATCACATATCTACAACCTCTATCACATATCTACAACCTCTATCACATATCTACAACCTCTATCACATATCTACAACCTCTATCACATATCTACAACCTCTATCACATATCTACAACCTCTATCACATATCTACAACCTCTATCACATATCTACAACCTCTATCACATATCTACAACCTCTATCACATATCTACAACCTCTATCACATATCTACAACTTCTCTACAACCTCTCTATCACATATCTACAACCTCTATCACATATCTTCAACCTCTCTATCACATATCTACAACCTCTCTATCACATATCTACAACCTCTCTATCACATATCTACAACCTCTCTATCACATATCTACAACCTCTCTATCACATATCTACAACCTCTCTATCACATATCTACAACCTCTCTATCACATATCTACAACCTCTCTATCACATATCTACAACCTCTCTATCACATATCTACAACCTCTCTATCACATATCTACAACCTCTCTATCACATATCTACAACCTCTATCACATATCTACAACCTCTATCACATATCTACAACCTCTATCACATATCTACAACCTCTATCACATATCTACAACCTCTATCACATATCTACAACCTCTATCACATATCTACAACCTCTATCACATATCTACAACCTCTCCATCACATATCTACAACCTCTCTATCTCATATCTACAACTTCTCTACAACCTCTCTATAACATATCTACAACCTCTCTATAACATATCTACAACCTCTCTATAACATATCTACAACCTCTCTATAACATATCTACAACCTCTCTATCACATATCTACAACCTCTCTATAACCTCTCTATAACATATATACAATCTCTCTATCACATATCTACAACCTCTCTATCACATATCTACAACCTCTCTATCACATATCTACAAGCTCTCTACAACTTCTCTATACCTTCTCTACAACCTCTCTATAACATATCTACAAACTCTCTATCACATATCTACAACCTCTCTATCACATATCTACAACCTCTCTATCACATATCTACAACCTCTATCACATATCTACAACCTCTCTATCACATATCTACAACCTCTCTATCACATATCTACAACCTCTCTATCACATATCTACAACCTCTCTATCACATATCTACAACCTCTCTATCACATATCTACAACCTCTCTATCACATATCTACAACCTCTATCACATATCTACAACCTCTATCACATATCTACAACCTCTATCACATATCTACAACCTCTATCACATATCTACAACCTCTCTTCAACCTCTCCATCACATATCTACAACCTCTCTATCACATATCTACAACCTCTCTATCACATATCTACAACCTCTCTATCACATATCTACAACCTCTATCACATATCTACAACTTCTCTACAACCTCTCTATAACATATCTACAACCTCTCTATAACATATCTACAACCTCTCTATCACATATCTACAACCTCTCTATAACCTCTCTACAACTTCTCTACACCTTCTCTACAACCTCTCTATAACATATATACAATCTCTCTATCACATATCTACAACCTCTCTATCACATATCTACAACCTCTATCACATATCTACAAGCTCTCTACAACTTCTCTATACCTTCTCTACAACCTCTCTATAACATATCTACAAACTCTCTATCACATATCTACAACCGCTCATTATACCAGTCTCTTCCAAGCCACCTGTCCCCTTTGCCCTTTTCAGAGACACACAGAGGTGAGACACTGTATGAGGGGAACAGGTGAACAAGAAGGCGGAGGATGACGACGATACTGTAATTGGCCAGGTCTCTTACTTCGTACACCAATAACTCCCATAGGAAGTGGTTCAATCTAATAACAGCCACACAGGGGCGTTGTCTCCTACTCTCGTACAGTATGTCCGCTCAGAAGCATTTTGTCATTCCATAAACATCTCTAGAATAACCTGGTATCTATGGACTTTACTGCAGAAAGCTAATCGGCGACATTGGCGCAAACATTTGAGCTTCACCTCTCATGTTATACGGCTACTGACCGGGGTTCGGCTCAAATTGTATTTAAATTAACTCAATTCCGGAAAGGAATTCCCGATGCCTAAACCAAAAAGGACCCATTTGTTGTGTGTGAGGGCTTTCCAGTTCACGCCCAGAGTTCCCACCCAGTGGGACAATAAATAGACCCTAACTCTGCAACTGGCGACAGCAGAAGTGCCACTCTCACTAAAAAACAGGTAATGGCAACGTCGAGGTGCTACATGCTCAGCAACTCAGGACGGCATCTCAGAGTCACACACACACACACACACACACACACACACACCTTTATCCCCACTCATCTAAAAACAGATAAGACAACTGGATTGGTTAAAAAAAACACCAGATATCACTTTCTGGTTCACCCACCATTGGGACCTACCTTTTCGCCTCGCACATCTTTAATGACGGGTGTCCAACCTCAAACAAACGTGTCCAGGTGAGTTAAGACCCCCCCCCCCCCTCGATAAAAATCAGAATGAAGCGTTCAGATAAGAATGTGTGTGTGTGTGGCATACATATACTCTGCCTTATTTGTCTTGTGTGTGTGTGTGTGTAATGTCTATACACTTAGACCTAAGTGTGTGCATAAGTATGTCTCTCGCGTGTCTAAGTATCTGTGAATATGCCGTATGTGTGCTTCTAGTGTGTGTCCCTCGGTGGGTGCTCAGTGTTGGTATGCGGGCTTCTTCTGTTAACTCCTCATGCTCCCACTCACTGAAGGCTCTGCCTCTGCCTGGCTGTCTGCTTGCTAAAGAGCACCAGGTGGATAGAGGTGAAGAGGGGAGGGGGTAAGGTTTAGAAGAGGAGGGGTCCAAAGAGAACACCACACCCCCAAGCCAGTCAGAGCGGTATCTCCAGGGGCCAGAGAAGCCGAAAGGCTAAGAGAGGGGGAGGGGTGGGGGTGGGTGTACAGTGCTGGCTGAGGTACTTCATTCTCATGCAGAGTGATCAGAAGGCTCATACATCACGTTGTCGTGTCCGGTGCTTCCAGAAAGCACTTCACTAAAAGCACGACATCAGACACACTTCACATGCCCAGGTTAGAAGCCACAGCATGAACCGAGGATCAAAACACCTCCGGTCTTCATAGCTGTTTCACCACCAGGTGCTAACCTCTCACTTTCAACCAATTCAAAAAAATTGGTATATCATTTTTTTTTTACTCCTCCACATGAATATAATATATTATAAAAACACCTTTAAACAACTGGAATATGAGATAACGAAGGACAAATGTAAGTCGACCTGTAAGTCCAACTAGATGGGCAAGTGACAAAACTGGCTATATCGTAAACATTTATGAAAACAACATTTTGGATTTTTCTGGTCTTAATTCAAGGTTAGGCAAAAGGTTAGGTTTAAAATCTGATTTAAGAAGATACATTTTATTAAAAGGCCGTGTTTGGGGGGGGGGACAAAATGGCGCCGTAGAGAGAACACGGTGTTTCAGCGAGCTCTCGTGGCATTCGTAAATGTATATTCTTACATTAATCTCCTAGCTTGAAAAAGTGGTAGAATTGGCTAAATAAGTTACCATATAATGAGTCTTGACGACTATTTCGCAAAAATCTCAGACAACATGCCCAATAGAACTACTAAGAAGTCGACCAAAACCACCACCCCTGTGGATGTGCATGAGGAGCTAGCTAACGTTAGCGAAGCTAACACCATTGCGGATCCAGGCACAATGGACCTGATGATTCAAAAGATGACTGATAACATTACTAAAGTGATTGATGCTAAGATAAGAACGGTCTTGGAAGCAATAGCAGGCCATTCAGCTGAAATACAGAGCGTTGTGAAACGTGTTGTTGAAGCGGAAGGAAGAATTGCTGCAGTGGAAACTTTAACTACATCTATGGACGCTAAGATAAAAGCACTTGAGAAACAGGTGCGCGAAATGGCGGAGCACATTGACGACTTGGATAATCGAGGACGCAGATGCAATATTCGTGTTGTGGGACTCCCGGAAAATTCTGAAAGGACACGTTCAGTAAAATTCTTTGAGGAATGGATCCCTGGCTACCTACAAATGGACACTAAGGCTGGTCGTGTGAAGCTGGACAGAGCCCATCGCTCTCAAGCACCGATACCCGGTCCCAATCAGCGCCCACGGCCGGTGGTTATAAAGTTCCACAACTTCACCGAAAAGCAGCGCGTCATGGATGCGGCTAGAAACATCGGCTCTGATGGTAGTCAACATAAAGGTCCAAAGGTCTCATTCTTCAATGATTATTCCACAGCGGTTGTACGAAGACGCAAAGCGTTTGATGAGGCGAAGGCTCGACTCAGGAGAATGAAGATGGACTACGCACTGTTGTACCCGGCCACATTGAAGATTATGGTCAACGGATTACCTAAAAAGCTCTACACACCTGAAGAGGCTGCTGCGTTTATTGACTCTCTCGGGTAAATAACTTTAAACTGCACCTCCACAGCATTGAATAACTTTGTTTATTTCTAGTTGAATCTGATCATGAAACAGTGGTGTGAGTCCTCACGTACTCCGGCTCAGTAATATTCATATCTTTATTATTTTTCTTGCTAAAGTAATAGCCACTATAGCTCAGGCTGAGATATGTGTGAATCCATATTGGTGCCCAGGCTTGGTTTTAGGTGGAAGAGCCTCAATCTTCTTCTATTGATTTTCATGTCCATACATATAAAGGATGAGGCTATTGAGCAGCAATGCGGACTTAAGAGTCTACATTGGAGAGTTGAAAAGGCCGTGTTTGTGACCTTGCCACTTGCACAGATAATGACTACTCTGTAGGTGGGCGTGGAATCCCACTCCCAACTCATCCTCTATGGTCAAACCTATAACACGTGCTTTAATCAGTTAGCTGCTAACGCAACCTAGCATTGGTGGTTAACCATTCAAGGCCAGGGGAGGAGACGAAGCTATCAGTGTCTGTTTTAAATGGTTAAGACACAGGGAGGCTCCACCATATTACCACACACACACACACACACACACACACACACACACAATCCCCCAGGCTACAGGCGTAATCTGGTCACTTGAATAAGGGCTCATTTCTACCATCAATCACCCTGTTCCGAGGCCGAGGCTGGGACCACACACACACACGCACTCCTGTGCCTATAGTTCATCCTCAGAGCCTTTGTGTGTTTCCTTTATATCATCATAATTCTCTCACATGGCCAGGCTAGTGGTACAGAACATGATACCGGATCTAAACTCTGTACAGCACTTGATCACTCATCTCTCTACACTAAGGCACTACGGCTTTGGCTGGCGTCCCACCCAATCCCTAAGTATAGATGTAGGAGATCATACTGCACTAGCAGGGGAATGGTTGGGGCCTTCATAGCACTCACCTGCCCAGGTGTGTGTGTTTTGATTTTGATTTGATTTGAATCTCTTTAATCCCCATTTGGACTAATCTTCCAAGAGTCCTTAAACATTCAATTACAATTTATAATACAAACACACTTTCACATATAACACACTATTACAAACACACATAACATACTAACACAATGACCCAATAAATACTCAATCTAAAAAAGATTGATTCTTCATCTACTATAGTCCCACAACATTTCTATATACTATATTTAAATTGTTTTAAAATAATGTTTACATTTTTATTGAAAGGTTTCTAGTTTGCTCAGTTAATTTATTCAATTTCTGTATTGCTCTAAATCGAAAGGTTCTTTTGTCTATTTCTCTTTTCTGTCTGGATAACGCATAGATGGTGGACAATCTATTCCTAGTATTTACGGAATGTCTGTCTCTTACCAACTGAATACCGTTGTGAATAGAACTTGGCCGTTTTAAATTATGTATATTATAAAATAAGATAAGCATGTTTTTTTCAATTATCTTGTTGATTGATGACCAACCAAGAACATTGCGTATGATGACAAGAGAAGAACCATATCTCCGACCTTAAAACAATCCTTGCTGCTTTGTTCTGTGCATTCTGCAGCCTCCTAACTTCACTTGATGATGCATTTCCCCAGACCACAGAACAGTGGTTCACCTGACTCTCAATTAATGCTTGTGTTATTTGCCTTAGAATTTTTCCTGGTAAATATTTAGCTATCCTTCTGATTATGCATGCTGTTTTAATATATATATATTTTTTTACATAGATTAGTTATTTGAGACGACCATGATAAGCAGTTGTCTAGCTGCACTCCCAATAGTTTAATTTCTGCCACTTCTTCAATTTGTACTCCTCCCATACTTAATTGTATCCCATGCTGTTTTGGCGTTTTCCTAGTTGAACAGACCAACATAACTTTGGTTTTCTTGGTGTTTAAAACAAGTTTGTTTTGGCAAACCCACTTCCTGATATTCTCCAAATCTCCTTGTAAAGCCTGCTGTACCTGTTGAACCGATTGTCTTGCTGCATAAATTGTAGTATCATCTGCAAATATAGTAGATTGAGTTTCAACCAAGGCATAGGGAAGGTCGTTGGTATATATTAAATAAAGTAGTGGCCCAAGGCAGCTGCCCTGCGGTATACCATAGTTTAACACATTAGGGGAAGAAAATTAACCATTGATATAGGTGGACTGTTTCCTGTCAGTTAGATATGACTGTACCCAATTCAATGCTACCTCCTTAAAACCATAATGCATTAATTTTGTCAAAATTATTTCATGATCCACTAAATCAAATGTGTGTGTGTGTGTGCATGTGTCTGTGCATGGTTTGAAATAGGTTATCTGAATGTGTCAGGGGGAGCGCTTAACCCCACCCCTTTCAGAGCAGGTGACTCTGCGGAAGTGAAATGGAGCGAGAGAAACTTGCCGCTTTTTTGGTTCATACAACCTTCGATTCCATCATCTTTTTATTCAATTTTTTTATGTATTTTTTATACATGGTGGGGTCGTGTCTGTGTCGGGTCGAGGACCAAAAAACTTTGGAATCCCTTGAATTATGTGATCTAAAGAAGGCTATTTTCCTTCCTCTTGATGTCTTTTTGATGTTTGACTATACAGTATTCAGATATCCGTTCTTAGCTACTCATAGGTCCCTTTTTATCTAGTACATATCTTTCTGTTGCCCCACGAAGCTGCATTCAAAAATGCATACATAGTCTGCTGCCTTGTGTCTTAGTCTCACGCTCTCATTTTGGCCGTTCACTCTCCTGATTCTGGCATCCACAGCAGAGTTGGCTCCCAGTGTGTAAATTCATATGATAATAATGACAGCATTGGTTTAAATTGCAGAGTATGACAGCCAAGGTATGCAGGGGGCCTGTTACAACATGGACCCTGACTTCAACATGGGCACTGACTAGAAAACAAACAGGTTATGAGGTTCAACTCTACTGGATTGAACTCACAGAGCGAAGCTTCATACAGTTAGCATCTGATCTGGGCCCATGTTCATGAAGCGTCTCAGAGTAGGAGTGCTGATCTAGAATCTGTTTTGCTCTTCAGATCAATAATGAGAATACAATTATATGGACAGGCAATACCTGATCCTAGACCAGCACTCCTAATCTGAGACGATTTGTGGATACGGGTCCTGGTCCCCAAAGGACATACAATGCATTCGGAAAGTATTCAGATCCCTTCCCCCTTTTCACATTTTTGTTACATTACAGCCTTATTCTAAAATTGATTAAATTGTTTTTTTCCCTCACCAATCTACACAAAATACCCCATAATGACAAAGCGTGAAAACAGGTTTTTCGAAATTTTTGCAAATTTACTAAAAATAGAAAACTGAAAACCTTATTTACATAAGTATTCAGACCCTTTGCTATGAGACTCAAAATTGAGCTCAGGTGCATCCTGTTTCCATTGATCACCTTTGAGATGTTTCTACAACTTGACTGGAGTCCACCTGCGGTAAATTCAATTGATTGGACATGATTTGGAAAGGCACACACCTGTCTATATAAGGTCCCACAGTTGACAGTGAATGTCAGAGCAAAAACCAAGCCATGAGGTTGAAGGAATTGTCCGTAGAGCCCCGACACAGGATTGTGTCGAGGCACAGATCTGGGGATTGGATACCAAAAACATTTTTGCAGCATTGAAGGTCCCCAAGAACACAGTGGCCTCCATCATTCTTAAATGGAAGAAGTTTGGAACCACCAAGACTCTTCATAGAGCTGGCCGCCCGGCCAAACTGAGCAATTGGGGGAGAAGGGCCTTGGTCAGGGAGGTGACCAAGAACCCGATGGTCACTCTGCCAGAGCTCCAGAGTTCCTCTGTGGATATGGGAGAACCTTCCAGAAGGACAACCATCTCTGCAGCACTCCACCAATCAGGCCTTTATGGTAGAGTGGCAAGACGGAAGCCACTCTTCATTAAAAGGCATATGACAGCTCGCTTGGAGTTTGCCAAAAGGCACCTAAAGGACTTTCAGATCATGAGAAACAAGATTCTCTGGCCTGATGAAACCAAGATTCAACTCTTTGGCCTGAATGCCAAGCATCACGTCTGGAGCAAACCTTGCACCATCCCTACGGTGAAGAATTGTGCTGGCAGCATCATGCTGTGGGGATGATTTTCAGCAGCAGGGACTGGGAGACTAGTCAGGATCGAGGGAAAGATGAATGGAGCAAAGTACAGAAAGATCCTTGATGAAAACCTGCTCCAGAGCACTCAGGACCTCAGACCGGGGCGAAGGTTCACCTTCCAACAAGAACACCCTAAGCACACAGCCAAGACAACGCAGGAGTGGCTTCGGGACAAGTCTCTGAATGTCCTTGAGTGGCCCAACCAGAGCCCGGACTTGAACCCGATCGAACATCTCTGGAGAGACCTGAAAATAGCTGTGCAGTGACAATCCCCATCCAACCTGACAGAGCTTGAGAGGATCTGCAGAGAAGAATGGCAGAAACTCCCCAAATACAGGTGTGCCAAGAAGACTCAAGGCTGTAATCGCTGCCAAAGATGCTTCAACAAAGTACAGAGTAAAGAGTCTGCATACTTATGTAAATGTGATATTTCAGTTTTATTTTATTTATAAAATGTGCACAAAAAAAATTAAACCCGTTGTGCTTTGTCAATATGGAGTGTTGAGTGTATGTTGATGAGGGGGAAAAAACTATTTCATACATTTTTGAATAAGGCTGTAACGTAACAAAATGTGGAAAAAGTCAAGGAGTCTGAATACTTTCCGAATGCACTGTATACCATCTCAAAAAGCGATTACAGAATGTCTTCTCACAACAAGCCCTCTCACAACAACAAGAACAACTGTATTTTTCCCTTCATGCCACATTACTGTCGGCTGTACCATGTTCACATTTTTACACTTGGGGGAGATTACAAATACAGTGGTGCCCTCTTGTGACATGGCAGCCACTTACAATAGATTGATTCCCAAACCTATGAGAAAGTGTGCAAAACCAACCAAACCAGCCCCAAAAGGGATGAGTTGCAATTTGCAAAATACAATGTTTTTTCTTTTTTACCCTGTCATCATATGCTAGTTCTCTCAGAATTACTCACCCACTGGTGACATCATCAGGGCGCGCTGCGTTCTTGCTCAGCACATCCCCGTCACTCATGTAGCCCGTCACCTCCATGGCGATGCCCTCCAGGTCAATATCCTCCCCTCTCCCCCCCAGATCCATACTGAGGGCACCTCCCCGCCCCGCCAGCTGTCTCCGCAGGGGGCCAGGGTACAGGTAGCGGCCCCCCCTGCCCTCCTCCTCCTCCCGAGGCACGACCCCCGTAGCCGTTCCCCGTGGAGGGTGCGTCCCCCGCCTGCAGGCGGGGGCTGGACTGGCCCAGTCGCCACGACGACAGGGAGGGCCGGGAGGAAGTCAGGCTGAGGATGCTCCGCCCACTCCCGCCGCCGCTGCCACCGCTGACCTCCGTGGTGACGTTGCTATCAAAGGTCGTCTCCAAGGTGCTGGGGGAGGGAGGGGGGAGAAGCGGGGAAAAAGACTGAGCGTAAGGCTAGACATTAGCTCAGCAGCATTGAACTGGACTAGACAGTGGGTAAGACCTCTCTAACTGTACGAAAAGGAGAGAGCAAGCCGCAGGGAGAGAGACTGGGTCAGGAACTTGAATCAAAATCCAAAGACAAAACCACCGCTCCATCCAGCCACTACTGGTTCAAAGACACTGACACTCTCATACAGGGGGTAGATAGATCATGCTGAAAGAACCAGACACAGGACACAGTCTAGTGGGTTTTGGAGAACAAGCCCTCCATTACATACACACTAGAATAGAGCATCAGACAGACAAGCCTCAAACCGCAAAAGTTCATCCAACTTCGTCCTTTATTCTATTTCTATCTGGCAACCCTGGAGGCCGGGACACATCCCCAGTGTCAGACTCGTGAGTTATTAGTGGCGCTACATGGCCACTAGGTGGCAGTCACGTCCCAGTTAAACCGGTTTCAAAATTAGACCTTTGTCCTGGGTGGACCACCCATTAATAACACGACCGCTATTTAAAACAGACGTGCTAACTCACTTTACCGTCTACATTAACAGCCTGCTTTTGGGATTTTTTTTTCACAAGAGAAAGTGTTATGGATCATTTGCTAAGAATAGCTTTATTGTGATCACTATTGTGGTCTCTCTCTCTAGGAGTTGTGTCTTTCATGTCTTAACGGATGTCAGTGGACAGAAATAGAATGTGGAATTGAAACTGGCATCTGTTTGGCTACTTGGCTGGACATTGTCCATTCTCATTTGCCGGAGGTTCATACCTGTGTGTGATCTGACTCCCCCGTAGACTGGACATGGTCTCTTCCAGGTTCTGGCGGAGGTCTGCAATGTTTTTAACAGTCCGCAGCCGCCGTGTCTCTGGATCTTCTTCTATACGGAACAAACATTGTACCTGAGTACATAGGCACTAGCGTTGCGCGGATCAACTGTCAGTTCACCCACACCCGCCCGCTATTGCTAATAACCCATCAGCAACCACCAGACTATATAAAGTCCAAATCTGAGGCTCACACCGGACCCTAACCCGCTAATATAGAAGACGCGCTGTTAAGCTACAGTCAGAGTCAACTCCGACGTCCTTTGTGCCTCCATGGATACACGTTAACTTTTCTTTTTCTCCCCGTTCCTAAAAAACATTTGGCAATTGGAGTGTAGGCTATTTGACCCGCGCACAGTTAGGCTCCTAAATCTTAGGCTTAGACACAAATGCTAGATAGCCTACAATAATGAAAGAAAAACCTCAATGTAGCCGATAGATATGAATGATTTTTTTATCGATTTTTTTTTAAGGTATCGTTTTAACTTTATTCAACCCGCCCGCCACCTGCCCGTCATCAACACAATATTTTCATGACCCTAAACTCGCCCGCTCCGTGGATATAACCGAGGGGACTATGAGTCAACCTGCGCTTCACTAATGGACACAACAAAACCCACAACTGAATTGAGTGTGCATGAACCAGGAAGGTATGTTTCCCATCAGATAGAATCAACCCACAGTCGGATTCATGTGCTGTTCTCCTCCAACTAACAATCTCACCCAATCAAAAATAACCCCTCAAAAATGGCCCATGTAACTTCTCTACAGTTCAGACACATAATCAATCGCCCATCAGCTCCTACAGACGGAACTAGTCGATGGCCTACCTGAAAGGTCCTCAATGGATGGCTGGCTGGCTTTAAAGGGGATGTTTTCTCCTCCCCTTCCTCCTGACCCTGCCTCTGTCGCCATGATACCGTCCACGTCCGTTTGTGACCTAGATGACGGGGAAATTCAGAGCAAACGGCTTGCAGATTCCCACTAACGATCAGTGATTAATGACTTATGGTCCTTTCAGACTTTCTCTGGAAACTATTACGGATTTGCAAAGGATTGACAAATGTTAAAGTTGACAGTTTATCAGTCCAGAGTATATGTATTACTCACCTGTACATGAAGGGTGCTACGGTGGCTGTGTTGGGGTGGCTGTGGTGCTGCTGGGGCTGAGGTAGCTGGACGCTGACTGTGTTGCAGGCTGTGCTCTGTGTAGCGCCACCACTACCACCTTCCACCACCGGGGCGGCGCTGTGGCCTTGTTGTGAGGCCTTGCCCTCTGTAGAAGCCAGACTAGAGGTAGAGCTAGAGTGCCTGCTGTCCCTGTCTCGGTCTCTGTCCAGGTGTCCGCGTTGCAGGACAAGACCCCCTCCCAACCGCATGCTCCGGGGACGCTCCCCACCCTCCTTCCCCCCTGCCGAGGGCGCCTTCCCCCCTACCCCTGAGGTTTTACCCCCTGGCTTTGGTATGCCGCTGTGTGCAGGGACAGAACTCTCCTTCTTGGCCACTTTGCTCCCTTTGGGTATGAAACTGGCGATTTTAGAAGTTCTCTTATTGGAGCAGGGTTCTGTTTCCATTGTGACACTGGTAGTCGTTTCCTCCTTAGGCTCCTCCCCCCTGAGTTCCATCCTCTCGGTGGTGATGTGTTTCCCCGCCTCTTTCACTCTTTCCCTCTCTTTCTCCTTCTCTTTCTCCTTCTCCTTCCCCCTCTCCTTCTCCTTCTCCTTCTCTTTCTCCTTCTCCAGTCCTTTCACTGAGCTCTTTTTAGAAGTCATAGCTCTGCTGAAGGTGCGCTGAGCGATTCCCCTCAGTGCGATCTTGGGGCTGCTGGTTGTTGTGGCGATGGTAGGGACATGGGCTGAAGCACCACCGTGGGTCGTCCCGTTACCTGTCCCGTTGACACCGGGCCGGGTGTTCCCCTCTGCCTCCCCTAGGGAGTCGGTGTTGGACCCTGCTTCTGCCCTCTCTACTTCACCAGCCCCGAGCTGCCGGGCGGGGGCACCGCTGTCCGCCTGAGCTCCCTGATTGCTGGAGGACGAGGACTTAGATCCGCCTTTACTGTTAAACAGCTTGAGCTTCTCCAGCATAGACTTCTGTTGGATGACTTTAGGGGGGGGCTCGGTAGACGAGGAGGCCTTTGAGGAGGTATCCTTCTCCTGCTTGACAGAGAGCATGGCTGAGGAGGAGGTGTGCTTGGAGCTCACAGACTTACTCCTCCAGGGCTTGCTGCTGGAGTTGGGGTGGGGGATGGCCGAGGAAGAGGAGGATGGAGGGACAGGAGCCGAGGTAGAGACGCTGTTGGTGGAAGTGCTGATGGTCACCGGGGACGACGGAGCATGTTCAGTCATTACCGGAGTCTGTGAAGTCATGTCCTCGGGCGGTTCTGTGAGGAAGAGGAGAGGATGAAGAGGTGGAAGGGATGAAAAAAAGGGATGAGAGGAGGAAGTGAGAAGTGGTTAACCGAGAGGAGAATAGGAGCGAGAGGGGATGAGGAGACGAGAGGAGGAAGTGAGAAGCGGATAACCGAGAGGAGAGGAGAATAGGAGCGAGAGGGGATGAGGAGACGAGAGGAGGAAGTGAGAAGCGGATAAACGAGAGGAGAGGAGAATAGGAGCGAGAGGGGATGAGGAGATGAGAGGAGAAAGTGAGAAGCGGATAAAAGAGAGGAGAGGAGAATAGGAGATTAGGAGATGAGAGGAGTGACGAAGAAGAAGATGAAGAGAAGGGAGAAAGCAGGAGTGGGAGAGAGGATAAGGAGAGGGGAAAGGCAAGAAAAAAGAGATGGTTAGATAGAGCAATCCTCATAGACCCCACACCAACTGTCCATATAAGGTCTTGCACTGTGGAAATCTTGAGTTAGCCTGTGTTGACACAGTCTAAACGTGTCATTACTTAACGCTAGCGAGCACACGACTCTCGGATAACTATTAGAAACCTTGGACAAAAACTGTTTATAAAAACAATGAGGGAAAGCCCTTTAAAGTTTGACCTAGGAATTTTAGCTGAGATAGAACACAGCTACTAACAGCCTTGGGAGGTTTGGACCTATATGGACTGATTCTGGTTCATTATCTTCCAATTCACAGTCAAAGACTTGCTCTATCCCAAGTCTGTATTCTGAACTACTGTGGAAATGAGCTAGCTAAAACACAAACACTTTCATTCAATTGGACTATTTTGTCTAAATGAAGGTTTTACAAAAGACACGTCTCTTTTACTGTTACAGAGCACACAAAAACCAACACAAAGTACTTTTTAAAAAGTTTATATAGTTTGTTACCCCTCTAAATCAATAATGTTTGACTTACCAAAAACAGTCACAATCAAATCCAAAACCAACATAGATACAGAACCTATAGAGTAGCTAAGATGTTCTTCCTCGAGAGACTAATACTGTACAGTACAAGAACAGTGTAGTTATTGTTGTGTGCCGGTAGAGACTCCAAGTACCAACTTACTGCTAGCATTACTTTGAATATTCAAAGCCAAACTGCCAAACTGCCCTTGTGGCCACTCCCATGCCCAACCCATTAGTCAGCCAGTACAGCACATGGACACGGCAAAACAGAAGCTAAGGTCCTGCTGCACTTACCCAAATACCTTCACAAACACGGTCTATTATTAAGTAATGATCTCAAATTTCATCCGTTGCAATTCCTTTTCAATACACTCTTAGGGAAAAAAAGGTGCTATCTCAAACCTCGGAGGTCGAACCCTTTTTAAGAACCCGTTTTGATCCAGGTACAACCCTTTTCAGTTCCAAGTAGAATGCTCTCTTACATGGGGTTCTACATAGAACCAATAAGGTTTCCCCCCCCGGAACCAAAAAAGGGTTCTCCTATGGGGAGAGCCGAAGAACCCTTTTGGAACCCTTTTTTTGTAAGAGTGTACCATCTCTTCGTACAGTGCAGTATGCAACCCCCTTTTTCAGTATACTGCATTAACATGACTCTAAACACTTGGTAACTCCATAAACTAATCTAATTTCATATTCACACATTTGAACCTCGTTAAGGAAGTATTTACTAGGAATATTAAACACTCCACATCCCATTTTCATCCCATTTGTTCCTGTTTTTTTAAACACCTTTCATGCCCTAATTGCTTTTCATGGCCCTTTCGTTTCCCCCCAGTTCAGTATTTAGAAAGCCCGCATTGAAACAATGCACCCATTAGGAAGTGATTAGGGCCCAATTAGCCGTGCTAGAGGTTAGCCGGCGGAAAGTGGGTCAGGTTGCTAATAGCTGGCTTCCTATTGGAGGAGGGCCTGAATGAGAGAGAGAGAGAGGACCAGCTGTAATTACAGAGGAGAGAGAGAGAGAGAGAGAGAGAGAGAGAGAGAGAGAGAGAGAATGAGAAATAGAGAGGGATTCAGACTCACTGAGGCTGGGATGTGAGAAAAGGGGAACGTTGAGAAGCTTACGTCATGCCAACAGAACGGTCTGTGCCCCAGAGGGAGAATAGGGGGTGAAACCAGCTTGGGTTTTGGTTGAGAAGTGGACATTGTGTTGGCTTGGACACTGGACACAAGAAACACACAGAGCATTTCTGGGGATGACCCAGAACCAGATGACCACCTAAGATGCCCCAGTTTGAATGAAAAGGAGATCCACATTTCGCATCCTGGGTCAGAAGTGAAATTGCAATGAACCCCTTTGCCCCACAGTTGTATTGAATTCAGTCCCCTTCTTATATCACACAATTGACTTGTTTCCTGTTTTAGACACACACGTGATGTATCAATACACATAAACACTAACACCTGAGCCACTGACCAGCATTCTTTCTCCCTCTTCCACACCTAAAGATTGCCACACAGTCAACTTTTGTCTGGTCCAATATCACAAACACATGGACTGCTGACATCCCACTCGTAAGAGATCATAGACCTCCTGACCTGGCTACTGAGATCACTGTGACAAAGTTCACTACCTTGGGACAAAAATAGGACTCCACCAACACACACACACACACACCTTTGTGCCTCTATATGACTTGTGTATTCTCGTAGTTTACACAGGACCCAGGTTTTAGTGTTTAAATCTTAACTACTCAATTAGTGCAGTCAATTAGTAGTCTGAAATCTGAGTCTGACAGACAGAGGGAGGCCCTCAGGACTTAACCACAGACCACCAGTGAACTTCCTGCCATAACCCAACTCTGTCTCTCTCTCTCACACACACACACACACACACACGTTCATACCTCTGTTAAACAATGGATTAAAACAAAATCTCATCTGCAGTACCTTCGGAAAGTATTCAGACCCTTTGACGTTTTCCACATGTTGTTACGTTACAGCCTTATTCTATAATGGATTAAATAGATTTTTCCCCTCATCAATCTACACACAATACCCAATAACGTCAAAGCAAAAACTGGTTTTTAGAAATGTGTTTAAAAAAACAACAACTGAAATATCACATTTACGTAAGTGTTCAGACCCTTTACTCAGTACTTGTGGGAGCGCTATTGGCAGCGATTACAGTCTCGAGTCAAGACAGCCTATAGGGAGGAGGTCAGAGACCTGGCCGGGTGGTGCCAGAATAACAACCTCTCCCTCAACGTAACCAAGACTAAGGAGATGATTGTAGGCTACAGGAATAGGAGGACAGAGCACGCCCCCATTCTCATCTACGGGGCTGTAGGAGCAGGTTGAGTTCCTTGGTGTCTACATCAACAACAAACTAGAATGGTCCTAACACACCAAGAAAGTCGTGAAGAGGGCACGACAAAGCCTATTCCCCCTCAGGAAACGAAAAAGATTTGGCATGGGTCCTGAGATCCTCAAAAGGTTCTACAACTGCATCATCGAGAGCTGACTGGTTGCATCACTGCCTGGTACGGCATTTTCTCTGCCTCCGACCGCAAGGCACTACAGAGGGTAGTGCGTACGGCCCAGTACATCACTGGGGCTAAGCTGCCTGCCACCCAGGACCTCTACACCAGGTGGTGTCAGAGGAAGGCCCTAAAAATTGCCAAAGACTCCAGCCACCCCAGTCATAGACTGTTCTCTCTACTACTGCATGGCAATCGGTTCCCGGAGTGCCAAGTCTAGGTGTTTTTATTTTTATTTTTTTTATTTTACCTTTATTTAACCAGGTAGGCAAGTTGAGAACAAGTTCTCATTTACAATTGCGACCTGGCCAAGATAAAGCAAAGCAGTTCGACAGATAAAACGACACAGAGTTACACATGGAGTAAAAACAAACATACAGTCAATAATGCAGTATAAACAAGTCTATATACAATGTGAGCAAATGAGGTGAGAAGGGAGGTAAAGGCAAAAAAGGCCATGATGGCAAAGTAAATACAATATAGCAAGTAAAATACTGGAATGGTAGTTTTGCAATGGAAGAATGTGCAAAGTAGAAATAAAAAAATAATGGGGTGCAAAGGAGCAAAATAAATAAATAAATAAAAATTAAATACAGTTGGGAAAGAGGTAGTTGTTTGGGCTAAATTATAGGTGGGCTATGTACAGGTGCAGTAATCTGTGAGCTGCTCTGACAGTTGGTGCTTAAAGCTAGTGAGGGAGATAAGTGTTTCCAGTTTCAGAGATTTTTGTAGTTCGTTCCAGTCATTGGCAGCAGAGAACTGGAAGGAGAGGCGGCCAAAGAAAGAATTGGTTTTGGGGGTGACTAGAGAGATATACCTGCTGGAGCGTGTGCTACAGGTGGGAGATGCTATGGTGACCAGCGAGCTGAGATAAGGGGGGACTTTACCTAGCAGGGTCTTGTAGATGACATGGAGCCAGTGGGTTTGGCGACGAGTATGAAGCGAGGGCCAGCCAACGAGAGCGTACAGGTCGCAATGGTGGGTAGTATATGGGGCTTTGGTGATAAAACGGATTGCACTGTGATAGACTGCATCCAATTTGTTGAGTAGGGTATTGGAGGCTATTTTGTAAATGACATCGCCAAAGTCGAGGATTGGTAGGATGGTCAGTTTTACAAGGGTATGTTTGGCAGCATGAGTGAAGGATGCTTTGTTGCGAAATAGGAAGCCAATTCTAGATTTAACTTTGGATTGGAGATGTTTGATATGGGTCTGGAAGGAGAGTTTACAGTCTAACCAGACACCTAAGTATTTGTAGTTGTCCACGTATTCTAAGTCAGAGCCGTCCAGAGTAGTGATGTTGGACAGGCGGGTAGGTGCAGGTAGCGATCGGTTGAAGAGCATGCATTTAGTTTTACTTGTATTTAAGAGCAATTGGAGGCCACGGAAGGAGAGTTGTATGGCATTGAAGCTTGCCTGGAGGGTTGTTAACACAGTGTCCAAAGAAGGGCCGGAAGTATACAGAATGGTGTCGTCTGCGTAGAGGTGGATCAGGGACTCACCAGCAGCAAGAGCGACCTCATTGATGTATACAGAGAAGAGAGTCGGTCCAAGAATTGAACCCTGTGGCACCCCCATAGAGACTGCCAGAGGTCCGGACAGCAGACCCTCCGATTTGACACACTGAACTCTATCAGAGAAGTAGTTGGTGAACCAGGCGAGGCAATCATTTGAGAAACCAAGGCTGTCGTGTGTAACGATCCTCTTCCTGTGAATGACTGGACCAAGGCGCAGCGTGAGACGTGTTCATGATATTTGATTAAAATCCGAACACTAGAACAAAAAACAACAAAGAGGAAAACGAACAGTTCTGTAAGGAAACTAACAATACAGAAAACAACTACCCACAAAACCCATGTGGGCAAGAGCTACCTAAGTATGGTTCCCAATCAGAGACAACGATAGACAGCTGTCCCTGATTGAGAACCATACCCGGCCAAAAACAAAGAAATACAAAAAACCTAGAAAAAGGAACATAGAATGCCCACCCTAGTCACACCTTGGCCTAACCAAAATAGAGAATAAAAGCCTCTCTATGGCCAGGGCGTGACACTAGGACAAAAAAGGCTTCTCAACAGTTTTTACCCCCAAGCCATAAGACTCCTGAACAGGTAATCAAATGGCAACCCGGACTATTTACATTGTGTGCCCCCCCCCAACCCCTCTTTTACGCTGCCGCTACTCTCTATTTATCATACATGCATAGTCACGTTAACCATACCTACATGTACTCTGGAGTAGATTTTCTGACTCGTCTCCCAGTCCCTGCCACTGTAAAACATCCCCAAAGCGCGATGCTGCCACCACCATGCTTCACCGTAGGGATGGTGCCAGGTTTCCTCCAGACGCGGCGCTTGGCATTCAGGCCAAAGAGTTCAATCTTGGTTTCATCAGACCAGAGATTGTTGTTTCTCATGGTCTGAGTCCTTTAGGTGCCTTTTGGCAGACTCCAAGCGGGCTGTGCCTTATTTGTCTGTGTATGAAGCCATCGACTTCTGGGATATCCCCCGTTTTCACGGATCATCGCGCCTGTGTGTGTGTTCCACTGTGTCTGTTCCACTTTGTCTATACGTGCCATTACCAAGTGTACAATACAAACGTCCACAATGTGTGTGTGTAGCATGTGTGCGGGCGTGTGCGCATGTCAGAGACATGTTTGTTCAGCACAGCCACTTCAAAAGGCCCATGGTTTCCCCACAGCGCGTAACGGCTCAACCTCGTCCCAAACTAAACCCAGGAGGAAAACGCTGCCGAGACCCGAAACCGCGCACGCAAAAACAAGCTTAAACGCATTAGAGGGGCCTAGCATCGGCCGACACTGCGTAGCCCACTTAACCGATTTCACTGTCGCAAGACCGTAATTTAGATCACCCATCAGTCAGTACTGACCTGTACATTCCCTGCCTATAGAAACATAGAGAGATAGACATAAAGTCTAAACAGAAAGCCATGACTGAGCCTGGGGGGCGGGGGGTGGTAGCAGTATCATACTTATAGACACTGTATACAGTTTAGAATGACGCGCAGCCTAAACATATGATGATGAATGTGTCCAGATTCAGGAAGATACTTTTTTTAGCAACATACAGTACAGTACTGTATGATACTTATAGAAATAGCTCAGGCGTATTTCCAGGACTGCCCAGAGAGCAACCATTTTTTGCCGTACACAGATGTCTTGCCAGAAAAAAAACTACAAATAAATAGACAACTAAAAGTGAATTGTTGTATTTTTGTTGCTTATATGTTCTATTGCTCCGTTCAATTGAATATCATTTAATATAGTCGACTTCTGTCTAAACTGCTTAGTCATATCCCCAAGTGGGACAGCCAGTCTTGATTTGGAGTGAAACTTTTAAAGTTCCTCCACATGAACACACTCAAACAGAGGCTACAGGCTCATCGGCCGGCCATTCATTCAGCACTGTCTGCACTGTCCGTACACTCTCACATGTGTGCATGCATGCACACCACGCACACCACACACGCACACCACGCATGCACACCACGCACACACACCACACATGCACACCACGCACCCACACCACACATGCACACCACGCACGCACACCACGCACACACACCACGCACACACAAGAGTAAGCACCCACGCGCACATCGGCATAGAAAGCACATACACACACAACACACTCTCTCACTCTCTTTCAATTCAATTCAAAGGGCTTTGTTGGCATGAGAAACATATGTTTACATAGATAATAAACTAAATGTGAAATACATAATACAAAATGAACCGTAAACATTACACCCACAAAAGCTACAAAGGAATAGAGACAGTTCAAAGGTCATATTATGTCTCTCAAGGTGAGAATGTAAAGCATAAGAGGAAGACCAACTGTATGCTCATGTCTCTCTACTGTGTAAAACAGGATGGTTCCAAGGACATGTTTTACATTCTCCTGTCAGCAACACTGAACAGTTCAGGCTCGTTTTTACTGAGCCTTAGCATCTTCAGCATTTTATTTCAAGGTAGTAAATCACTGAATGTTCCCGCTAGTAAACTTGTTGCTAATTTGGTACAGTAAAGCTTACTAAGTAAAATGATGTATTAAAACAGTGTATGATTATTTATTTTTTAAACACAAACTAATCACAAAATGTCAAATATGACTGAGTCAGACCCTGTGTCTGGTCACTAGGTAAAAGACCATGACCAATGGTACTATAAGTCTGGGTCGATTCCTAACTGTCATACAAATCGCACATTGACGTCATGTATGATTTGGGAGAAAGCTAGTTTCAGCACCCAGTGAGGCTAAGAGGAGAGCAGTGAAAAGATAGATGACAAACCTCAGGAGTTGTATCACTGTCCCAGTAGAGTAGAGACCAAAGAAGCTGAGCGCAGAAGCCAGGGTTCCAAACTCTGACAGACGTTCCACAGAGGGCAGTCTGAGTGGAACTGTTGTGCAGGAGTGAGTTGGGAGAGGGGGGGGGGGATTTGGCAGACACTCAACAGGGAAGGCAGGGGGTTTTGGGGGTGGGGGTGGATGATTCCAAACCCCCCTCCCTACCTGCCGTCTGTCCCTATGCACCCTTCACATCACTCTCTCTCTCTCTCTCTCACACACATCACCCTCTCCTTCTCTCGTTTCCCTCCATCTCTCCTGCCTCCATCGTTCATACAGTCTAACACAGGGGAATGGATTGCGACTGTGGAAGACAAACACAGCGAGTCTAGAAACAACCCCGGGAGACCAGCTGGGTGGTGACAACAGTGCAGAGAAGCGACATAAAACCTCTAACTAAATGCACAGTCAACACAGATTCGCCATGGGCTGAACACAGCCGAAAATAGAGCCGCATTAAGTCAGCACAGTAAACAGAGTGTCAGTTGATCTGAATACAGTGACGATTGATTGAATTTTTTATTTGTGTGACCACACACTAACGCGTACGCTGATAATCGGGAAGCGGGTACAGGGAGTGAATATTTAACAATGAATATAACATAGTGCAAAACAAGAAACACGAAAAGTGTACAGACAAGAAACAGAGTCAATAACGCCTGAGGAAAAAACCAAGGGGAATGACAGATTTAGGGGAGGTAATCAGGAAGGTCATGGAGTCCAGGTGCACGTAACGCTGGTGGCGGGTGTGCGTAATGATGAGGCAACTGGCGACGTGACAGTACCCCCTCCCTGACGCTGGGCACCAGCCGCCGGACGCCGCCGACCAGAGGAATGGTCCCGGGCCACCCCCAGGTGGTAAGGGTAGGCAACAACACATCTGCCACGCTGATCCTCAACACTGGGCCCCCTCAGGGGTGTGTACTCAGTCCCCTCCTGTACTCCTTGTTCACCCACGACTGTGTGGCCAAACACGACTCCAACACCATCATTAAGTTTGCTGACGACACAACAGTGGTAGGCGTGATCACCGACAACGGTGAGACAGCCTATAGGGAGGAGGTCAGAGACCTGGCCATGTGGTGCCAGGACAACAACCTCTCCCTCAATGTGAGCAAGACAAAGGAGCTGATCGTGGACTACAGGAAAAGGCGGGCCGAAACAGGCCCCCATTAACATCGATGGGGCTGTAGTGGATCGGGTCGAGAGTTTCAAGTTCCTTGGTGTCCACATCCCCAACAAACTATCATGGTCCAAACACACCAAGACAGTCGTGCAGAGGGCACGATAAAACCTTTTCCCCATCAGGAGACCGACATTTTTTGGCATGGGTCCCCAGATCCTCAAAAAGTTCTACATCTGCACCATCGAGAGGATCCTGACCGGTTGCATCACCGCTGGGTATGGCAACTGCTTGGCATCTGATCATAAGGCGCTACAGAGTGTAGTGCATATGACCCAGTACATCACTGGGGCCAAGCTTCCTGCCATCCAGGACCTATATAATAGGAGGCGTCAGAGGAAAGCCCATAAAATTGTCAGAGACTCCAGTCACCCAAGTCGTATAGACTGTTTTCTATGCTACCACACGGCAAGCAGTACCGGAGCGCCAAGTCTAGGACCAAAAGGCTCCTTAACAGCTTCTACCCCCAAGCCGCTGAACAATTAATCAAATGGCCACCGGACTACTTACATTGACACTCCCCTCCATTTGTTTTGTACACTGCTGCTACTCGCTGTTTATTATCTATACATAGACACTTCACCCCTACCTCAACTAACCTGTACCCCCGTACACTGACTTGGTACCGGTACTCCCTGTATATAGCCTTGTTATTGTTATTTTATTGTGTTACTTAAAAAATAAAATAAAAAAATTTTCTTTAGTTGATTTGGTCAATATTTTCTTAACTCTTCTTGAATTACACTGTTGGTTAAGGGCTTGTTAGTAAGTTCTACACTTGTTGTATTAGGCGCATGTGACAAATCAAGTTTGATTTGATTTGATTGATTTGGGGGCCAGGAGCGGGCCGGTCGCTTCTGCTGAGGCACGGGAACCTGACAAGCCGGCTGAGGCACGGGAACCTGACAAGCCGGCTGAGGCACGGGAACCTGACGAGCCGGCTGAGGCACGGGAACCTGACGAGCCGGCTGAGGCACGGGAACCTGACGAGCCGGCTGAGGCACGGGAACCTGACGAGCCGGCTGAGGCACGGGAACCTGACGAGCCGGCTGAGGCACGGGAACCTGACGAGCCGGCTGAGGCACGGGAACCTGACGAGCCGGCTGAGGCACGGGAGCCTGACGAGCCGGCTGAGGCACGGGAGCCTGACGAGCTGGCTGAGGCACTGGAACCTGACAAGCCGGCTGGGGCACGGGAACCTGACGAGCCGGCTGAGGCACGGGAGCCTGACGAGCCGGCTGAGGCACGGGAGCCTGACGAGCCGGCTGAGGCACGGGAGCCTGACAAGCCGGCTGAGGCATGGGAAGCATGCCGAGCCAACCGAGGTTAGAGAATCTGTCGAGCCAGCTGAGGCATCCCCAGTTGCTTCGGCAGCGGCACTGGGACCCGACGTCACCAGTAAAAAATGAAAATAAATATCCCTGTTGGTAGCCCTTGGTGAGGCGTTATTCTTTAACGTGTACGGTAATAAATAATAATAATAATAAAGACATGAAACAGAAACAGAGTCAATAAGGCCTGAGGAAAGAACCAGGGGGAGTGACAGATATAGGGGAGGTAATCAGGAAGGTTATAGAGTCCAGGTGACTGTCCAGAGGCACAGATGCGCGTAACGATGGTGGCAGGTGTGCGTAATGATGAGACCACTGGCGGCGTTGAGCCCCCGGTGAGGGGGAGCAGGGGGTAAACGTGACACACACCAACAAGATGCAGGCCAAGCAATGGTAATTGATTTAGGAAATTGATTCAGGGCACATCATATGACATAAAGCTTGGAGGCCTGGAGATGCTAAACGTGTTTAATTTCATTAAAGGTCAATTACCTTTGAGACCGGCAGACTTTTGCATGACATTAACCAGAGGACGAAATGTCATGATCGCCACAGCCCTAGTCATGGGTCATTCACAGTGTCCTGCTATAGGCAAGCACCTTTGAGGTTAGACAGAGCACAGTGCATAGCGGAAATACCAGCTAGAGGTCATGGTAAACTTTATAGCGCAACACTAGATCTAACACACACACACACCTCTATAAATCACACACTTGTCACCTCACCTTGTAACCCATATCAATGGCATTTAGCGAGGAGACATGCAGCACACACACTCTCTATAGGTCAGTGTCACGTGCAGGCACGCGCACGAACGAACGCAGGCACGCACACACACGCGCACACGAACACACGTAGTGTTTTCGACTGTCCTCGTAATACACAGTACTGAAGCTTGTACTGTTCATATCCTGTATCCCAAAGCTCCCTTAGCCAAGATAGAAGAATCATATGGCCAGCCAGGTAAATAGGTGAAGCATCTGGCACCATAAATCATATCTAGTTTGACTCATAACATTGTTTATCTAACGAATAACCTTTTATGCACTCAACATGGGCAACAAAGACGAATACTCTATTTCATGGCAGAACTCACTCACATCGCAGTAAAGCGCTTCAGCACTGATGGAGTGCATTGTGGGTGAGGGTGTCTGCACTCAGGGACCTGTATTCACAGAGCGTCTCAGAGTAGGAGTGCTGATCTGGAATCAGTTTAGCCTTTTGTATCATCATGAATAATATTATACGGACAGATCTTAGCTCAGCACCCCTACTGTAACATGAGACGCTTTGTGGATAGGCCTTGGTCTATTCTGAGAAAGGGTGACTCCTATGGCCTCCCACACTATAACGGCCTGATTAGGATAGCTGCTATACTCACAGACGTCATCATCCACACCATGACCAGGACAGACTGTCAGCGTTTAATGACAGGTGGTTTAGACATTTGGTCCTTTATGGCTGTGCATGTGTCTGGAATTCAACCTCGGGCAATATGGCCCACTCAGAGCCTGATCCATGACTCGAAATACGATCAAGACGTGTGTGTGTGTGTGTACATACATTGATCGCATTTCGAGTCATGGATCAGGCTTTGAGTGGGCCATATTGCCCAAGGTTGAATTCCAGACACATGCACAGTCATAAAGGTGAGTGTGTGTATGTGTATGTGTATGTGTATGTGTATGTGTATGTGTATGTGTATGTGTATGTGTGTGTGTATGTGTGTGTGTGTGTGTGAGTGTGTGTGCGAAGGACAGGCGTACCTTTGTGCAGGTGAACGGCTGGTTTGGTCTTGTCTGTGAAGCCCTGACTGCGCCGGTTGCCGGCGGCGCCAACCGACCCGCGAGGTGTGATGTCACTGCCAGCAGTGGACACCCTTGCACTAGGGCCTGGAAGTCTGAGAGAGAGAGAGAGAGAGAGAGAGAGAGAGAGAGAGAGAGAGAGTTTACACTCAATGGCACAAACAGCAAAGTTTAGGCAATACATTCATTAAACGTCCAATATTTTTCCACCTTTCAGTAACCCCATATTATTAGCTAATCTCCTGTGTAGCCGTAGCCAGGAGTCGAAGTCCGCATTCTACACTCTATTCCAGCCGGGTCTGTCTCTCACGTAGACCTATTAATTCCTAATTCAGCATTAGAGGAGGAAACATAATTCTGTGGCTGTTCGGCGTTGGTCTGATAAATAGATTTCGACCGATAGTTCAATTCCGGTGTGAAACATCTTATTTCCTTCTTTGAGTGACCTTAAATTTAAAATATATATATTTTTTTATCCTTAACATGACCAAGTAGGACTGCAATGGGAGTTTGTTAGTGGGAGAATAGGTCTAGCTCAGACTGCTGTTAGCTCGTGAATGAACTGTCTTATGAATTAAACTGGGGTTCTGGGCTATAAGAAGTCATTATTAAGTTCCTGTCTGACAATAAAGACTATGATGACATGAGCATTCTGAAATGAACACACTGAAAATGTTCGTGTATAAACAATATATATATGTTTTTTTAATCCATTTAGCAGACACTTCTATTTAAAGGGGAGTTAAAGTAGACTTATTTGCGATGCAGACATTTTACGTACGGGGGATCCTGGGAATCAGACCCGCTATTCTGACATTGCAAGAACTGTGATCTACCAACTGAGCAGCAAAATGTTATACCCAATTTAATTCTGAGGGAGATATTAAGTCACAGGCTTCACTGCTAGCCTATTCATGATATACACCGTTTACAATTCACTGACGAAAGGTGTTCTGTCCGTTCTCGTTCGGGATGTGGCCACATTAAATCGTAATCATGAAATGATCCTAATGTTGCTCCCCTTGGCTGCACATCCAAGACAGTTTTCATTCAAGTTGAGAAAGTAAGAAAATAAAACAATTCAGATTAAAAGGAAAAGTGGTGGAGGAGAAACGCATTACAATCTGAAAAGGAGAGAGAAAAACACATTTCCAGATATTGAATGTATTTATGCCCAGCTGAACATTAACCTGCAGTTACACATGCTGACCAGAGCGCGGGGCTATTGCGTTTGTTTTTGAGGTAAATTTGCCGGAGCAGGTGCAAAAACGACCAGGGATGGACAGCATGCGCTCTCCACTGGCTCGACAAAAAGACCATGTTTCCTGTTTCCTATATTCAACCTAACTTCTGTTTCCCCCGAAAAACAGATGCGGGGACTCTGTTCAGGCATCTTCCTATGCCTATGTTGGGTTTAGGCAGCATGCAGTCATTTAGTTCAGAAAAACAGTGACATGCTTGTGAAACAAAGTCCATGGTCATCATTCATAAAGTGTCTCAGAGTAGGAGTGTTCATCTAGGATTAGGTCCTTCTTTTCGGTACTCATATAAAAAGGCTAAACTGCTCCTAGGTCAGTACTACTACTTTATGACACTTTATGAATACGGGCCCAGATGAATGTATAAACCCGAATCACTGAATAAACATTCTCTCACAGTACACAGTACAGCAGCAGTAGGACGGTAGTCGTGGCCTATCCTATCCGCTATCGTAACGTCCGACCGAATTCAAGACGTCCACTCCTCCATCTCGGGTTAACTATTAGGGACATGTTCACAGTGAGACGCGCTGGCTCATGAGACGTGCTCGCTCACATTCTTGTGTGTCGCGGAACACGTGCCCACACTCACATCGCACGCACACACGCACAGGTTATCCAAAGGTCCCTCGCAGCCCATTAAGCAGATATGCCAAATGAGGCGTGATGCCAGAGTCAGACAAGACTTTCCAAAATGGAGTGCCCTCTCTTCAAAACTCATACAGAGTAGAATAGCAGTTTCAGGTAGAAGTTGCCCTTACCACAGATCTAAGATCATATTAATACACCCTCTATAGTAACCATAGCATGTTGACAAAGATCTGACCCTGTATCAGTTGTTATTGACAACTTCTACCTACTCTTGAAATGGGGGGAGAATAGAAGATGAGGAGGAGGAGGAGTGGAGGAGGAAGATGCATGACCACAAAGATGAGCGAGCGAGAAAGAGGGAGAGAAAAAGAGCTGACCTAGAGGACTTTTTCTGACCAAGGGAAAACCTGAGCAGTTTACTCTGAGACCCATCCCTAGAGGAGAGAGAGAGAGAGAGAAAGAAAGAGAAGGAGAGTGATATGGAAGACAAGAGAGAGAAAGAAAGGATAATTTTACATTTGCAGACAACTGGAGCTAAGACACCTGGAAAGAGAGAGGAAATCAGACAGAGACGATGAATTGAACATTGACGACATCAACAAGAGGGAAAGAGGGAAGACATCTACAATTCAAAGTATTATGAACTACAACTCCCAGTGATCCAACAGGCTTACCTGGACTGCATCTCGACCTGTGCTGTTTTCTGGGCTGCTTGTGCTGTGGGGGCCGGAGTCTCATGCGTATGGGTGGCAGGCTGGCTGCTGAGCTGGGCAGGGGCGCTGGTCTGCTGGCTCAGGGGAGGATGAGGGCTCTGGGACTGGGACTTAAGGGGGGGCTGGGAGTGCTGGCGGTGGGCCTGCTGCTGCTTGTAGCGAGACAGGCTGAAGAAGAGGCCCAGAATGGCCTTCAGATTCCCATTGCGGATCTCTGCGTAAGGAGTGCAGGGGAGAGAGGTAAACAAACAGACAGGGAGAGAGAGAGAGATGAAGGAAGAAGGAGAGAGAGAGAGAGAGAGAGAGAGAGAGGGAAGGAGAGAGAGAGATGAAGAGGAAGGAAGAAGGAGAGCGAGAGAGAGAGAGACAGAGAGAGAGAGAGAGAGAGATGAAGAGGAAGGAAGAAGGAGAGCGAGAGAGAGAGAGACAGAGAGAGAGAGAGAGAGAGAGAGAGATGAAGAGGAAGGAAGAAGGAGAGCGAGAGAGAGAGAGAGAGAGAGAGAGAGAGAGAGAGAGAGAGAGAGAGAGATACAGAAAGGAAAGTAAGCTACAAGCTCACTACACAATATTCTAGCCACTACAGTCAGTCAAAGTAGTCTCAGCAGGTGTGTGTGACTGGTGAGTGTGAGTGTTTACCTTCTGCAGACAGGCCCTGTATGTTGACTCCTTTGGCTACCAGGAAACTGAGGCAGGCATCAATGTTCCCAATCTGGAGGAGAAGAAGAGAGCGACACAGAGAACTTAGAACGGGTGTGCTTCTGAGTTTACATTCAGACTGAACTCAACTCATCGCACAACGCACGTAAGCAGTTATCAGCAGCCTACTTAGTGGCATGTTTACAGGGGTTGACTTCGCAGAGTGCCGACCTGAAAAAGGTGAGTGGATCGTTTAATGACATAGCCTAGTCAAAGCAGTATACAAATAAGCCAGACGTACACCACTCCTGGAGTACCTTAGACGACGAAGCGTTCTACTTTGACCCTGTTACTAAGATACCAGCCAATGGAACCACACCGACCCAGCTGTGCTGAGCTGTCAGCAATCGACAGCCAGGCGATATGATTGGTAGACAGAATTAGCTTCGGGTCAGGTGGCCCTATTTCGATACGGCCCATTGGCTGCACATGGCATTACCAGGTGAACCAAATCAAATGGAGTAATCGAATGACATCATCAATAAAAAAAATATGGGAGAACAAAGGTTGTCAACGGTGAGGTTCAGGTGAACAAACAGGGAGTGACTAAGCAATATACCAATTGATTCTTACGCCACAGCCAGCTGTCACTTTCACTGCTCATGCTGTTGAGGAGTGGCCATTGGGACTATACTCTTAGACTGTTCAACCAGGGAACCTTCATCAAAACGGAATCTGTCTTACGCTATATACCGAGGCATATTGAATCACCGCCATCGGTAACAGCTAGCACACACCCTAGTAATACACTTCAGTAGTACATTTTCCACCAAAGCACTTAACTACAAACCACTCTGAAAACAGGTCGAACATTGTCCCTGCAAACTGTACACAAACGATGCTATAAGCAGATCTAGAATACATAAACAGCTGAACTGAAATAGAAGCAATCACAATTACCTTCTATTAGTGTGGATTGGGTTCCAACTGAGCAGAGTTCAGAGTTTCCATTTAGGAAAATAACATCGTACTTTATAGGAAACTAACTAAAATAACATGACCTATTCAATACATTAATAGCAACATCCTCCTTCTAACCCTATGATTCTAGATCAGGCCTGTCAATGACGTCATATGACGAAACGGAAGCAGACTCCAGATCAGCGAGTGAGCTGTAACGGCAGTCTGGCCCCTCTGTCATCTCTGTGACCCGCTGACCCCAGAACAGCTGTTATAGGGTGACACATGCTGGAAGGGTCGGGGAGCACACAGACTGAGAACCAGGAGGAATTTAGCCCAGGCTCTGCTCGCTACAACGTTAAAATATCCCCCATTCACTAAAATGCCCTTTCTTTTTAAATATCCCAGACCCAAATGCCTCCATCGCCTCACTGAACTACCCGCCAGCCACCCTGAAATACCGCCCAGACCCTAGCTTGACTAAGATACCCCTCCTCTTAAATGTCACCATCTTCCTTGTGATATACCCGCAACCATACAGGTACAGGTACTCATGCGCTCGCACACACGCACACACACACACACACACACACACACACACACACACACACACACACACACACACTACTAAAATACTGCCCTGGCCCCTTCTATGATATACCCCTGACCCAAATACCCCTGGTACTGAGGGGGTAAAAATAAGATGCTTCTGGCTAAATAAAAACACCTGCTGAGAGATCAGTACTCATGCATTTTAGAAAACATGTTTAATCTGTATTCAAACAGGGGATCGATTCAGAATTTCAACTTTGGGTATTCCAGTGTAGTGCGGGGAAAGTGAGAACTCATCCAACTGTTGGAATGGAAAATCGAACGAGGGAGACACAGGTGCTTTGACAAGGAGTTCTCTACTTTAAACACAACCGCCTATCTGCCACTCCTCCTCTCGCACTTGTCCACTTTTCCCACTCCTATCTTCCCCTCCTCCTCTCATGTCCTTCTATCCTTTTCTACTTTTCTCGTATTCCCCCTCATCCTCTCTTGTCCCGTCTTCTCTTCTGGGCTCTCCACTCCTTTCTCTCCTCTGTTCTGATCAGGCAGTGCTCCTCTCATCAACGGTGTACATGATTAATCAACCTTGAGTAAACACAGTCTGGTTATTCATTAGAGTGTAATAAAGCCACTGAGTCAATAGGTGTTGTGCCGAGCTTTGACGTCATGGGGACAACACAGGGAACCGTGATGGAGTATATAAAGTTGAAGTCGGAAGTTTACATACACTTAGGTTGGAGTCATTAAAACTCGCTTTTCAAACCACTCCACAATTTTCTTTTTAACAAACTATAGTTTTGGCAAGTCGGTTAGGACATCTACTTTGTGCATGACACAAGTGATATTTCCAACAATTATTAACAGACAGATTATTTCACTGTATCACAATTCCAGTGGGTCAGAAGTTTACATACACTAAGTTGACTGTGCAGCCGTCATACCACTCAGGAAGGAGACGAGTTCTGTCTCCTAGAGATGAACGTACTTTGATGCGAAAAGTGCAAATCAATTCCAGAACAACAGCAAAGGACCTTGTGAAGATGCTGGAGGAAACAGGTACAAAAGTATCTATATCCACAGAAAAACGAGTCCTATATCAACATAACCTGAGAGGCCGCTCAGTAAGGAAGAAGACACTGTTCCAAAACCGCCATAAAAAAGCTAGACAGCGGTTTGCAACTGCACATGGGGACAAAGATCTTATTTTTTGGAGAAATGTCCTCTGGTCTGATGAAACAAAAATAGAACTGTTTGGCCATAATGACCATCATTATGTTAGGAGGAAAAAGGGGGAGGCTTGCAAGCCGAAGAACACCATCCCAACCGTGAAGCACGGGGGTGGCAGCATCATGTTGTAGGGATGCTTTGCTGCAGGAGGAACTGGTGCACTTTACAAAATAGATGGCATCATGATGATAGAAAATGATGTGGATATATTGAAGCAACATCTCAAGACATCAGTCAGGAAGTTAAAGCTTGGTCGCAAATGGTTTTCCAAATGGACAATGACCCTAAGCAGACTTCCAAAGTTGTGGCAAAATGGCTTAAGGACAACAAAGTCAAGGTATTGGAGTGGCCATCACAAAGCCCTGACCTCAATCCTATAGAACATTTGTGGGCAGAACTGAAAAAGTGTGTGCGAGCAAGGAGGCCTACAAACCTGACTCAGTTACGGAATGGGCCAAACTTCACCCAACTTATTGTGGGAAGCATGTGGAAGCCTAGCCCGAAACGTTTGACCCAAGTTAAACCATTTAAAGGCAATGCTACCAAATACTAATTGAGTGTATGTAAACTTCTGACCCACTGGGAATGTGATGAAATAAATAAAAGCTGAAATAAGAAATTCTCTCGACTATTGTTCTGACATTTCACATTCTTAAAATAAAGCGGTGATCCTAATCTAAGACAGGGAATTTTTACTAGGATTAAATGTCAGGAATTGTGAAAAATGTATTTGTGAGTTTAAATATATTTGGCTAAGGTGCATGTAAACTTCCGACTTCAACTGTAAGTCTCTCCCTCTCCAACCTATACACTAAACACACACTAGACATGTCACAGACGTGTCACAGACATGTCACAACCACAGATAATCTAACCCTGCAGGTAGATTGAACACTGGACAGAAGCAGTACTCAAATTACACTGCAACTGAATAACTTGCAATCCCACATTTTTTTAAAACAGGCCCAGTTATATGGCCACCTTGGGAAGCAACAATAATTAGATAATTAAATCAACAACAATGAGAAATTACACTGCCTAAAAAATGACCATTATTATTACAAAATAATACAGAACACCAACCGTCGTCATAGCAAAATACAACTTTCAAAACCAAGATACAATTCTAACATCCGTCCGTAGAGTTTCCTCTTACCTAGAAAGGTCTCTGGAACCTGTCTTGATGGCATAAACACAGCAAATACAATATCACACTAACCACTGTTCTATTGTACTGGGCCTCTCTCTCAGACACACACACCTCTCTCTAAGGCTGTCATCACATGCTGGGTCTCAGCCAGCCAGCAGCACAGTAGGGCCGGCCCTGCAACTGCCCTATGAACAAACACTTTTTTTTTACACCACAGAGAATCTATTGTTTGTGTGTGTGTGTGTGTGTGTGTGTGTGTGTGTGTGTGTGTGTGTGTGTGTGTGTGTGTGTGTGTGTGTGTGTGTGTGTGTGTGTGTGTGTGTGTGTGTGTACGCCCCCTCACCGGAAGAAGCTTTGTTATTGTCTTAAGGAATCCTGGCTTGTGGCATGACTGAGTCGGCGCCTGTCTGTTTCTCCTCCCGCCTTTCACACTCTCAAGACAGTTTCACTGAGACCACCTCACCTGTGAACCAAGGAGACACTAACCCCGTACATACCTCTCTCGCTTCACGGTACCCTTACGTTGTGGGTTTTAGAGAGGCAGCAACCCTGTAGTCGGTCAACACAACGCAATAACACAACTTTAACATACAGTCGTGGCCAAACGTTTTGAGAATGACACAAATATCAATTTCCCACAAAGTTTGCTGCTTCAGTGTCTTTAGATATTTTAGTCAGATGTTACTGTTGAATACTGAAGTATAATTACAAGCGTTTCATAAGTGTCAAAGGCTTTTATTGACAATTACATGAAGTTGATGCAAAGAGTCAATATTTGCATTGTTGACCCTTCTTTTACAAGACCTCTGCAATCCGCCCTGGCATGCTGTCAATTAACTTATGGGCCACATCCTGACTGATGGCAGCCCATTCTTGTATAATGAATGCTTGGAGTTTGTCAGAGTTTGTGGGTTTTTGTTTGTCCACCCGCCTCGTGAGGATTGATCACAAGTTCTCAATGGGATTAAGGTCTGGGGAGTTTCCTGGCTATGGACCCAAAATATCGATGTTTTGTTCCCCGAGCCACTTAGTTATCACTTTTTCCTTATGGCAAGGTGCTCCATCATGCTGGAAAAGGCATTGTTCGTCACCAAACTGTTCCTGGATGGTTGGGAGAAGTTGCTCTCGGAGGATGTGTTGGTACCATTCTTTATTTATGGCTGTGTTCTTAGGCAAAATTGTGAGTGAGCCCACTCCCTTGGCTGAGATGCAACCCCACACATGAATGGCCTCAGGATGCTTTATTGTTGGAATGACACAGGATTGATGGTAGCGCTCACATTGTCTTCTCCGGACAAGCTTTTTTCCGGATGCCCCAACCAATAGGAAAGGGGATTCAGAGAAAGTTACTTTACCCCAGTCCTCAGCAGTCCAATCCCTGTACCTTTTGCAGGATATCAGTCTGTCCCTGATGTTTTTCCTGGAGAGAAGTGGCTTCTTTGCTGCCCTTCTTGACACCAGGCCATCCTCCAAAAGTCTTTGCCTCACTGTGCGTGCAGATGCACTCACACCTGCCTGCTGCCATTCCTGAGCAAGCTCTGTACTGGTGGTGCCCCGATCCCGCAGCTGAATCAACTTTAGGAGACGGTCCTGGCACTTGCTGGACTTTCTTGGGCGCCCTGAAGCCTTCTTCACAACAATTGAACCGCTCTGCTTGAAGTTCTTGATGATCCGATAAATGGTTGATTTAGGTGCAATCTTAGTGGCTGCAATATCCTTGCCTGTGAAGCCCTTTTTGTGCAAAGCAATGATGACGGCACGTGTTTCCTTGCAGGTAACCATGGTTGACAGAGGAAGAACAATGATTCCAAGCACCACCCTCCTTTTGAAGCTTCCAGTCTGTTATTCGAACTCAATCAGCATGACAGAGTGATCTCCAGCCTAATCCTCGTCAACAGCTGGTCCTTTTGTGGCAGGGAAATGTTTTTTGGTGATTCAATTCATTTGCATGGCAAAGAGGGACTTTGCAATTAATTGCAATTCCTCTGATGACTCTTCATAACATTATGGAATCTATGCAAATTGCCATCATACAAACTGAGGCAGCAGACTTTGTGAAAATGTACATTTGTGTCATTCTCAAAACTTTTGGCCACGACTGTACTGTACCTCCTGATGTAATTCAACTAGACAGTTTTATAGTGTTACACAACTACCTTCTTTGAAAGCTGGTAGCACTGGTGCCCAAGTGGCAAGTAACCCAACACACACAACACACCAAAAAACAAACCAATAGCACCAATACTACAGCACTTTACAGTGAAACAATCCAACTGAGCGCAGTCTAGATACAGCAGACCAAACAGTGGCTAACCCAAACAGTGGCTCCAGCCGATACCTTGTGGTCAAACGGGTGACACTCCTCCATACGGGGTTGCCGAGCAACAATACACAGCGCGGTACCTGTGATTGCTCTGCACTCGCATCTGATTACATGGAGTTCGGGCCAGCTGATACAAGTAGGTATCACACTCACACACACACACACGTGTGCACACACGTATGCAGGAACACACGCACGCACGCAAGCATACACTTACACACACACAAACACACACACACATACACACACGTTGTCTGAAGGAAGTATCCCCCTAGCTGTCACACACCTGACTACACACTAACTTCAGACAGTATCCTGCTTCCCCTATTCATTTCTGGGGACTCACATTATCAATCAATACATATACAATCAATCTATATGATCATATACTACGTGAATATAGTAGTCATATAACCTATGAACGACCATGGCCTTAGTACTGAACCGTTGGGGACATGGAAGGAGCGTCAGTCGCGATAACCTGACGCTGTAAATAACATGATTTCAAGTCAAACGCTGGTTTGTCAGGCTTACAGCCGCCATGTCCGTGAGTGGCACCTGAAGGTGAGACACGGGTTGCAGTTGAGAACGGACAATGCCTTGATGTAAAGGAGGAAACTCCATTTGACGTTCTCCGAGGGCTTATGAAGCCTCCTAAGGCCTCGTTTTCATCATCCCCCAGTCAGAGAGGCCTACTTGGGAAGACGGGTCTGAATTGGTTTCGACCCGTATGGAGCTAGTAGTAACGTTTGTTCCCAGCAGAGAAGAGAAGGAGGAGAGAAGCAGATCTCTCGGGAACTCGAGCCAAACTGAGGGTGAAACAGGAAGTTGGAAATAAAACATTGTGACCCAGAAACACGACACAAACAGCAATTAAACAATACACACCAATACATATACCCGAGCAACAGAACAGTGTGTGTGAAACACAAATGTATCCCTCCACAGTAAGAAGTAGGCCTCTGACAGACCTGTGTGGTTTTAGCACCTCTGTGTCACCACTACCCCAATGACAGCATGTCACTGCGAAAGTAACTGTTATGTCCTGGGTGGCAGGGGTATGAGCCTGGGAGGGACTAGCGGTATGTGTGTGTGTGTGTGTGTGTGTGTGGGGGGGGGGGGGTCTGGCTAGCAGCCCAAATTAGCCTTCAACTGGCACACTGGCCCAATTTACAACCCTCCACATTCAGAGGAGGGATACTGGCTAGTTTCCCATTGCAGTAAAAAAAAAACACTGAAATCACAAGCAGTATGATTGAATACGAAATGTGCAAATGTAAGGTCAAATGTATAAGCACCGACAAAATGTCTAAGTCCAAGATGTGTTTATTGTTTGGAGCGTGACAATTGCAGTGAAAATATGTTCAGATTTGTATCAGAACAACCAGCAAGTGAAACAACAGATAGCATACCGGAAACGCTTGCCTTCAGCCCGGTTTCAAGCTAAGATGCGAGTACTATTAATTTAGGGCGGACCCGACAAAATGAAATCTTAGCCGACCGAAAGTTGTCAATCGATGGTTGTCAATCGATTGATCAACATTTTTAAAGGTGTAAATCGACACACTCTGTGTGTTTTAATAAAATCAATGATATGCACTGAGCTTGTTTGACGCTTTAAGTTCACTGTTCGATGAAATAACACACAAATGACTCAAGGGAGAGCCGGATAACCAGAAGAAAAAATAAACCTTAACCTGAACCAACCAATATATCCTGCTCCTGTTGGCTTTCGCAGATTCTGCCATTGTTCTGCTTAAGGAGTCGGCAACCTTTCTCATGTGGAATGTCAATTTACATGACCATTTCTACCAATCTGCGTGCCAATTATGGTTTTTATATGCACATGTTCGTGGGACAGTTTCATTTCATTTATAATAAAAATTCATTGTCATGTGATTCATCAAAATTCTATCCAAGTCTAACTGAAAATGGTACAAACCTAAAAAGTTACTTCTATTGCCATTACCGACTACGTCAAAAATAACCTACATAAAGCCAACAAACAAAAACCTTGCAGCCTGCAGGTAGAAAATATCCTAATAAACAAAAAACATATCCTATAAATCACATTCGTCTGCAACGAACTTAAAACATTGTATCAACGAACAAATGGGGTCCAGCGGAAGCTTGTGGTGCGACGTCGTATAAAATATTCTGGGCCCTCAGGGTGGTGCTCGGGACAGACACAGCTGTTGGCTATTTGCGCAAGGGATAAGAAGCATTGCTTGACTTAGGCAGGAGCTCACCGGAGCTGAGTACCGGCACCTCAATTTTTCTTCTACTTGAGCTCCTGTTCCACTTAGAGAATATTAGCTCAAAAGTAATGTGGAGCTCCTGCACCTAAATATAAACAGTACCAGCACCCAAAATGACGACCGGAACCTGCTTCAGTCCAAGTCAAGCACTGATTAGAAGTAATCAGGTAGGCCTATTTTATGACGTTTCCACTGGGCGTGACATTTTTCCCTTTCACGGTGAGTGGTTATCGAAAGGGAGAGAGCTGGAAAGATTTTTCAAATACATTGAGGAACATTCTCAACGGATTACTGTGAGATGCTCCACAGCTCATTAGTGGCGGTGCTTTTATGGCAATCAGAAATACTATCAGATCCTAAAATGGGCACATTTTACAGTGTATTCACGCCTTGACTTTTTCCAAATTTTGTAACGTTACAGCCTTATTCCCCCCCAAAAATCCTCATCAATCTACACACAATACCCCATAATGACATCACAATACCCCATAATGACATCACAATACCCCATAATGACATCACAATACCCCATAATGACATCACAATACCCCATAATGACAAAGCAAAAACAGTTTTTAAATTTTTTTTTGCTAATTTATTCAACAACAAAAAACTGAAATATCATATTTACATAAGTATTCAGACCCTTTACTCAGTACTTTGTTGAAGCACCTTTGGCAGCAATTATAGCCTCGAGTCTTATTGGGTACATCGCTAGAAGCTTGGCATTCTTCTTCTCTGCAGATCCTCTCAAGCTCTGTAATGTTGGATGGGGAGCGTTGCTGCACAGCTATTTTCAGCTCTCTCCAGAGATGTTCGATCGGGTTCAAGCTCAGGCTCTGGCTGGGTCACTCAAGGACATTCAGAGACTTGTCCAGAAGCCACTCCTGCGTTGTCTTGGCTGTGTGCTTATGGTCATTGTCTTGTTGGAAGGTGAACCTTCACCCCAGTCTGAGGTCCTGAGTGCTCTGGAGCAGGTTTTCATCAAGGATCTCACTGTACTTTGCTCCGTTCACCACGATCCTGACTCGTCTCTCAGTCCCTGCTGCTCAGTTTGGCTGGGCGGCCAGCTCTAGGAAACATGTTGGTGGTTCCAAACATCTTCCATTTAAGAATGATGGAGGCCACTATGTTCTTGGGGACCTTCAATGGTGCAAAAATGTTTTGATACTCTTCCTCAGATCTGTGCCTCAACACAATCCTGTCTCGGAGCTCTACGGACAATTCCTTCCACCTCATGGCTTGGTTTTTGTGCTGACATGCACTGTTAACTGTGGGACAGGTGTGTGCCTTTCCAAATCATGTACAATCAATTTAATTTACCACAGGTGGACTCTAATCAACCCAATCTCCAATCTCAAGGATGATCAATGGAAACAGGATGCACCTGAGCTCAATTTCCAGTCTCATAGCAAAGGGTCTGAATACTTATGTAAATAAGGTATTTCAGTTTTTTTATTTTTAATTACATTTGCAAACATTTCTAAAAACCTGTTTTCACTTTATCATTATAGGTTCATGTGTGTAGATTGATGAGTCAAAAAAATACTTAATACATTTTAGAATAAGGCTGTAACGTAACAAAATGTGGAAATAGGGGCCTCCCAGGTGGCGCAGTGGTCTAAGGCTGTGCCACCAGATACTCTGGGTTCGAGCCCAGGCTCTGTCGCAGCCGGCCGAGACCGGGAGGTCCATGGGGCGACGCACAATTGGCCAAGCGTCGACGCACAATTGGCCAAGCGTTGTCCGGGTTAGGGAGGGTTTGGCCGGTAGGGAAATCCTTGTCTCATCGCGCACTAGCGACTCCTGTGGCGGGCCGGGCGCAGTGCACGCTGACCAGGTCGCTAGGGGCACGGTGTTTCCTCCGACACATTGGTGCGGCTGGCTTCCGGGTTGGATGCGCTGTATTAAGAAGCAGTGCGGCTTGGTTGGGTTGTGTTTCGGAGGACGCATGGCTTTCGACCTTCGTCTCTCCCGAGCCCGTAAGGGAGTTGTCGCGATGAGACGAGATAGTAACTACTAACAATTGGATACCATGAAATTGGGGAGAAAAAGGGGGTACATGGGCTCTGAATGCTTTCCGAAGGCATATATATTTGCTACAGCTCGACTAAAAAAATCTTGGTCGACCAACAGCCTATCAACCAATCAATCGACCAGTCGACTAATTGTGGTCAGCCCTTTCAAAATTAGACATTCTTTCAAATGCCCACCCCTAATAAACGCGTATAGAAACGCAGACACAGATACACTCTCTCTCTCACACTCATGTGTTCTAATGTTAAACTGCCACAACAAACCACAATAAACACAGAAAGGAATATTCAGTAGAACTAAGCCTTTGCCTGGGAAAAGAGTATGCTTGCCAAAGCCCTCTCCAAAAGAGAATCCTTATACAGTAGCCACAGCCATTACAACATTGCCCTGCTAACGATTTTATTGTCATCGTAACTTGAATTCTCCGTCTGGATTTTGTCCCCTTAGATAACATAAGTGGAGTTTTTATTTCTAGTAGTAATGTGATGAAGCGAGCTTGGTTCTCTTCCAGACACCAAACCTCAGTCTCTGGTGCTTCAAAGTGAGAGCCAATGGCCTGTCTATGGGCCAGACCTTTTTTACAAAGACTGACCGCAAAGCCACACATTTTAAAATAACAGGAGTAATAGCCATAACCATTCAATTGGACCAATGTCTTCTGAGACAGAGCTAAATTCTAATTTCCTGCTTAAATAAGGCCTTGTATGTACACACAGCTTATAGACGCTCAAGTACACGCGCATGTATGAGTCAACACACAAACACAGACGCTCTACCGTGGTGGACCAAGACATCAAAAGCAACTCTTTACTTCACACACTCACCCATACAAACAACCCCCCTCCCCACACACACACACACACAAGGATTATAACGTTATACTGCCAAACACACAAACCAATAGAAGGAAACCCTATGAAGGTCACTCACCATCTGAGAACGACTCTTAGGGCAGCCATTGATGTCTTCAATCTTCTCATTGGCTGAGAGAGAGAGAGAAAGAGAGTGAGAGTGAGAGAGAGAGAGAGAGAGAGAGAGAGAGAGAGAGAGAGAGAGAGAGAGAGAGAGAGAGAAGAAAAAGTGTTCTTAGTGGTATCCCTGGTTCTTAGTGAGTGAGGAGAGCAGGCCTGTGACTGGGTAGAGAGGGTCACTGCCTCCTCTTTCTTCTGAGAGATGAAACCCAATCTAGTTATAGCAAATGTGCGTGGGGCCACTAGGGGCCACGCAGAGTTGGCTGGGAGAAGGGGTGTGTGTGGATCCCTCCCGTCCTTTAGAGGCCCAGCCCACAGCAGCTGAGACAAGATTGTCCTCTTTCAACACTACAGCCTGGTGGGGCCCACTGGGCATCTCCGCCACAGGAACCTGACTACCACCTACTGCAGGAAAATAAAGGGTTATCCCAGTGGGTCCAAACTTTGTGTCAGGTGGATAAACACTCTCACAAACACACACACGCTTGCACATAAACACACCCTGTGGAATGTACACAGAACCAAAACATAAACACAACTTGTAAAGTGATGGTCCCATGTTTCATGAGCTGAAATAAAATATCTCAGAAATGTTCCATGAGCACACAGAGATTATTTCTCTCAAATGTTGTGCAAATAAATGTGTTTAGCTTTGCCAAGATAATGTGTCCACCTGACAGGTGTAGTGTATCAAGAAGCTGATTAAACAGCTTGATCATTTCACAGGTGCCCCTTGTGCTGGGTACAATAAAAGGCTACTCTACATGTGCAGTTTTGTCACACAACACAATGTCACAGGAATGTCCACCAGAGCTGTTGACAGAGGATTTAATGTTCATTTCTCTACCATAAGCCACCTCATATGTCGTTTTAGATCATTTGGCAGTACGTCCAACCGGCCTCACAAGTGAAGACCACGTGTATGGCATTGTGTGGGTGAGCGGTTTGCTGATGTCAACCATTGTGGCGGTGGGGTTATGGTATGTGCAGGCATAAACTACGGACAACGAACACAATTGCATTTTATCGATGGCAATTTAAATGCACAGAGATACCTTGACAAGATCCCGAGGCCCATTGTGAGGCCCATTTTTTTTTTAAAGGTATCTGTGACCAACAGATGCATATCTGTATTCCCAGTCATGTGAAATCCATAGATTAGGGCCTAATGAATCTATTTTAATTGACTGATTTCCTCATATGAACTGTAACTCAGTCAAATCGTAGACATTTTTGCACGTTGCGTTTACATTTTTGTTCCGTATACATTATGACTACTCTAAACCCCACCAGTATCTGTCACTCGGTCCCCCCTGTTGTCTCCTACCAAAATAATGTGCTACTGATCCCAGCGGGGTCTCTGACTCTGTGTCACCGTGTCACTGTCCCCCTCTCTTCACACCCACTAAGCTGCATGGTCAGATTTCAGTAGCAATTGTCTGGTGTGACATCCCCCCCCCCCCATCTACATAGAGGGGGGAAAGGAAACTATGAATGAACTGGTGAATGGGACACTCATATTGGGGATTGGTAGAGGGATAGAGCTCAGTTACATGACACCAGGATAGCAGTAGTCAGCTGTGTGGGGGGGAGGGGGGCGAGAGTGTCAAAAACAGCACAGCGACATAGCCAGACAGACTTAGTCAATGAGTCAGCTGTAGACGACCTTTGCAATGAACACCGCCTCTGCTTTACCTCACCAACTTGTGCATGTCAGTGTGTGTGCGCTTGCTTGCGTGCATGTTTACAATAGCACGTGCCACTGTTTCTAACCCTACACTGTCCCCTAGGGATACATAGACTGCTGATGGTGAGAAATCGTGCTCTCTCTGGGGGGGGGGGTCTCTGGGGGGGGGGGGGTCTACTATATCAGGGGGACGGAAGACAACCCAGTTTGTGTCATAACAGGTCATCAAAGATGCATGCTTACGACAACGTGCATCCTTGATGATGCTCACTGTCCAGTGACTACAGAGATTCAATCTGAGCATCGAAAGACAAAGAGGAAGAGAACAGAGGACTCAGTGTCTCCAAAAACCCACCCATCCTGCCGTTGACGCGACAAAAATCCCCAAAAGATCCGTCTTCCGCTGTAAAGACCCGCTAGCCTACTCTGACTTTCAGAGAAGTAGTGAGAGAATGTGCGGAATTCATTTTTCATAATGATGAGGTTTTCCTTGTTCTCTACTCCAGATGCTAGTCTGAATTCTACGAAGAAGACGCTGGTCTACACAAATGTTCCATGACGTGGGACTATGATGTGTTCTGTACTAAATTATTCTTATTCCTAATTCTATGTGTGCTCTACATTAGTATTGTATGTTGTTCTGTACATGTTCTTCGATTTGAGGCAGAGTTTTGTATACAAAGAAATACAATACAGTTCTATAGAACTCTGGGAAGCAGAGGAGTGACATCATTGGTCAGCTGATGTGACAGTGCTGTAACCTCAGGGCACTGTCTCCCCCCTCTGTCCTCTTTAAAAGATGACAGGGCAGCTTGTGAAGTGGGAAAATTACAGGACTAAGGGGAGGGGCGCATAATGACATTACTTTACAAAACTTCCCTCAGTCAAACTTCTCTCTGACTGCTCCACTGTCAAATATTTCAGCGTTAAACTGAGCGATTTTCCTAACTCAATTGTGGATAATAATAACTTCTTGATAATACGTTAATAATATTTTTTGTTGAAATGAATACTTTTATGAGGACAGTTCATCAGCAGTAGCATATACCATTATGGCGATTACTGTACAATTATACATTAGTATACATAGGGATACAACTTCAAAGATGTATAAACACGGTGTCTGCATGAGAAGTCTAGTCCATCAACTGAACTCATTAGCAGAAACAGTAATAACATGGCATCAAGAGATAGAGACGGCAAATAAAGTGTAGCCCTTACCGACAACCTGTATGATCTCCGCAAGCAGCACTCCGTCTGCGACGTCTGTTTGCAGGTCCTTGATAAGTCGCTTGTGTCCTGATTTGGCTAGGTAGTGGTTGGCCCAGTCCGTATAGATCTGTTCAGGACGCAAAACATCAGCGTCCGTTTATTAGACGCCCAGGGAACCGCTAATATCAAAAGCGAAACACAACTCTTGCGCCTCCGCTTTTTAGAAGCGAGACCCCGCTGAGTGTTTAAAATCCCATAACACTTAAATAAATAAAAAGACAAATTACTCAAATTAAACACGTTTACGACTCAAAAAAATAAAAAAAGAACAACATGGTTGAATAGGACCCGTCCACCCCCTTTTCTTTCTTTGGGTGCGCAGAGCTGGCATATATCCGCGTGGTATTGAAATTGGGACCATTGTGCTCGGATAGCGCAGCAGCGACAGCAGACGGTCTCAGTGAGGCGCTGACATCGCGAACTCGGGGACAGAAAAGGCCCTTCAAAGTGTGCGAGGGAGGGGTAGAGGGTTGGGGGGGGGTGAATTAAGCGTCTGAATAATCTGAATAGTTTCGTTTGTAATTGGTTGTTGCAGACAACTCTCTATCTCCTGCTCTCTCTCTCTCCCCAAGGCTGCTTGCCTCTCCCGGGTTGAAGGCCGGTGAGGGATGCATTTGGGTAAATAAAAAACCCAAGCAAGAGCCGAGGGAGAGAAAGACGCAAATGGTCGGAGAGAGAGATACCATCCCAAATTGAGATGGAAAATGTTGGTACCAAACAAAAGCACTGAAGTAAGGACACAGTCATGCCTAATTAGAAATAACAGCAATTTGGTAGGGAAGGGAATGCTGAAATAGATTCAGAAAATGTTTCTGAATAGTGTGTTTCATGTGGAAAGTTGTAGAAACAAGTTCAAAATCTCAAGGCAAATTGTAAATACAATTCTGGAGTAACCGAATTAAGTCTGACATTTTTGTCTGAGGCATCCCGATGAATCTGAGCAATGTTCTTCTGCTGCCATCCCTTCAGTATTTCAAACAGCTAAATTAAGCATAACACACGCGCACATGCACACGTACACACAATGTGACCCCGGTTCTCTGTGTTTTTAAAGGTAAATAGACCTGGGGCCTATTCAGTGTTACTCATCATATGAATCACTGCTCTGAACGCTTCATTTCAAACATACACACGAAGAGCAAGGTTCAAGGACTGTTTTATGTCGGCTCCACATGCACTCTCTCTCTCTCTCTCTCTCTCTCTCCCTCTCTCTGTCTCTCTCTCTCTCTCCCTCTCTCTCTCCCTCTCTCTGTCTCTCTCCCTCTCTCTCTCTCTCTCTCTCCCCCTCTCTCTCTCTCTCTCTCTCTCTCTCTCTCTCTCTCCCTCTCTCTCTCTCTCTCTCTCTCTGTGTCTCTCTCTCTCTCTCTCGTTCTCACACACACACACACACACACACACACACACACACACACACACACACACACACACACACACACACACACACACACACACACACACACACACACACACACACACACACACACACACACGCACAGCTATAACATGGCTCAGACAGCGCTAACCAAGCCTTTAAGCAAAAGATAACACTCTCTCAAAACGCCGGGGGGGGGGGGGGGGGTTTGCAGTAAGAAAAGGAATGTGGGTGTGCTTTGAAGCAGTTTTCTGCAGCAGGTGAAATGAGGGGTTCGGGTGTAATTAAAAAGCAGGTAAAATGAGAAGCTGTCAATCATTGGAGCAGAACAGGAACCAGTCGGAGACCCCCTGAGGGTGGGAGGGGGCAGGTTTAAAGGGAGGAGGGGCAGTATGGTGGATTCAACCTATCCAGAGCCATGTTCAGGAGCTCATCTAGGCTCGTCATTGCTAGATGACGCCCCCCCCCCCCCCCCCCCCCATCGGTGTGGTAAAATACAATGTTAGACCAATAGCCCTTGACTTGAAAGTAAAGCTGGTAATATGTGTTAATTCTCTATGGGGATGAAATGCTGTAACATACTGTATCTGGGGAATATCAGCCCGGTCAGCACCCCGGTCAGCGCCCCGGTCAGCACCCCGGTCAGCACCCCGGTCAGCACAAGGTGTAGAAAATAAGTTTTAAAAAAACAACATATTTTCAACCAAAACAATGTATTTTCATTATTGACACTAATCGTCGATTGACACCAAAGGTGAAAGGATACAGCGGATGTCATGACTTATTGAACAGGAACAATAACAACCCATAGGACCTCTGACTTCAGATCAAAACATACCCCGAGGGTATATGAAGCCGTACGGGGCGCTGAGAATAGGGAACACAGAGGGAGGGGAAATGAAGAGGGAGAGAATCCTACTTTCAAAACTCTAGTGTAAGTTCCGGTGAAATCCTGCTCACTAAAACCAGAGCACCACACATTAAAAGGCCTGTGCTGTCCAACCAACTTACACTAATAACCTGTCAACTATTAGGGTTATTACCCCGTTAGCAAAGAAGCCCAAAACAGCACTTGACACACCAGATGATGCCTTTGATCCGTGTCTGACGGCGCTGTCAGCCACTCTGGGACTTCTCCACATCACAGGGAAAAGCCCCTCTCTTCCAGAACATATCTGATTATTCCTTAACTTCGCCAACTATAGGCACCAACCGCACTGACAGCATCCCAACCCCCTAAACTAATATGTGTTCTTCGTAATAGTAGAATAACCCATTTTAGTGTTGAGTTTGTAAATAAAGTCAGCGGGGGAAGACATGGCCCTACAATGGCAAATAGGGGAAAAAGAGATGAGGTGATTTCCTATTTCATCAGTGTTGTGTTTGTTACACGTTAATCAATGATTCTTTCAAAGGGGGGAAATCCCACATCAGCATCAGTCCCGAAAATTCCCAGTAATCCCACCCTCTCATCCCCGGATTGGGGTTATTTTTGGGGGAGCTGTAAAATTGGTAAGAGGGACATTCCCCTCCTCAAGGGAATGCAACATGACACTGAGTGGCTGGGATCTGATTTATACACAGTCTCTGACCACTCACTGCACCCTTTACAAGACCCCTGTGTGTGTGTGTGTGTGTTTGTTTCTGTGTGTGTGTCTGTCGGTGTGTCCTCGAAAGGGTTAAAGCCGTGTGAATGAGCAACAGTGTGACGTCTCGTTTAAAATGGGTCACACAATGTTCTATGAACACACACACACGCCCTTAGGCCACACACACACCCTTAGGCCACACACACACCCTTAGGCCACACACAACTGTCTCTCTCCCACTGCATGCCTTAGCCATTTCGCACAAACATGCCTCACAACCAGTCTCCACACACCACCCAGGCCTGCCGACTCATCAATCCGGCATATGATGCCCCGCAGAGGGCATGACGCACACAAGCCTTCCCCTACAGCACTGGGTCATGGGCTGGGGAGGTAGAGAGAGAGAGAGAGGAAGAGGACAGGCAGCTCATCACACTGACATGCCCTTTACTTGTGTTGGTAGGGACTTTCAGGAAGGGAAGAAATGGTGATTGGAGTGGATGCTTTGATGTCAAAGGCATACTCTCAGAGATGTCACAGCTACTCATTGCATACTGATTGAAGTGGGGAATGCTAAACAGGTGTGTGCGTGTGTGTGTGTGTGTGTGTGTATATGTGTGTGTGTGTGTGTGTGTATGTGTGTATATGTGTGTGTGTGTGTGTGTGTGTATGTGTGTATATATGTGTGTGTGTGTGTGTGTGTGTGTACATGCATGCACGTGTAAAGAGAAGGGGTTGAAAATAAAATCAGGAGCCACAACTTTTCATTAACTTATCCTTTCATCTTTCACTTTGTTTGCCATGCATCCTTTGACTTGCATGCTACACACACACTCACACGCGCACACGCATACGCACACACACACACGCACACGCACACCGCAGGGATCTCATCCAGTGCAGCCCTGGCCACAAACACACAGTACAACCAAAGAGCAATAACAGCACTTTGAGTCTATTCAGGATCATGGTTCCCACACTAAAAAAAACATGTGCTTTCCAACCCACATACACTAATAACCTGTCAACCATTAGGGTTCTCCAAGCAGTCACAAGGAAGCCTAAAACAGCACAACACTTAACACACCATTATGTCCTAATCTAGTGGAGTGAAAGAGAACCAGGTTAAGAAAACCCCCAGGACTCACGAGATGCCACATACAGTGAGCGTGCCTGGAAGTCAAACTCTGTTCAATTTGCTAATGGCATAGCAATGGACGCAGAACATACCAAACCCACACTCCGCTGTGATTACACTTACATTTACGTTCACGCTCCTGACGTGGGGTCTCCATTCTCAGGCGCATAACAGAACAACTGTATAGACAACTTGACAAAATTCTGTGACTTGTGTGATTTCTGCAAGCACAGCGCACCGAGTTCGCTCAATTGAGCCTGTGATATCCATGAGTCTCCGTGGTGTGTAGGCATTCATGCACACTTTTTCCTCTCAACCTCGTCCCAAATTGCATTACTGCTTGTCTTCGTCAGAGGTATTGACATGTTGAAATCACCAAGCTTTCTGTTTAAGCGACTAGCGCACAGCTCAGACATTCATACATAGCCCGCAAGACATGCCGTCAGAGGTCTCGTCACAGTGTCTTTAAGTCCAGAAAAAAACTACGGGAAACGCAGTAATAAACTCAGCAAATAAAAAGAAACTCAGTCCTCTCACTGTCATTCACTTACTGGCCCAACACTCTAACCACTAGGCTACCTTAGGCTCATGCCTCCTTGCAGCATGCCTAAGGCACGTTCACGCAGATGAGCAGGGACCCTGGGCATCTTTCTTGTGGTGTTTTTCAGTCAGTAGAAAGGCCTCTTTAGTGTCCTAAGTTTTCATAACTGTGACCTTAATTGCCTACCGTCTATAAGCTGCTGGTGTCTTAACGACAGTTCCACAGGTGATGTTCATTAATTGTTTATGGTTCATTGAACAAGAATGGGAAACAGTGTTTAAACCCTTTACAATGAAGATCTGTGAAGCTACAGTGCCTTGCGAAAGTATTCGCCCCCCTTGAACTTTGCGACCTTTTGCCACATTTCGGGCTTCAAACATAAAGATATAAAACTGTATTTTTTGTGAAGAATCAACAACAAGTGGGACACAATCATGAAGTGGAACGACATTTATTGGATATTTCAAACTTTTTGAACAAATCAAAAACAGAAAAATTGGGCGTGCAAAATTATTCAGCCCCTTTACTTTCAGTGCAGCAAACTCTCTCCAGAAGTTCAGTGAGGATCTCTGAATGATCCAATGTTGACCTAAATGACTAATGATGATAAATACAATCCACCTGTGTGTAATCAAGTCTCCATATAAATGCACCTGCACTGTGATAGTCTCAGAGGTCCGTTAAAAGCGCAGAGAGCATCATGAAGAACAAGGAACACACCAGGCAGGTCCAAGATACTGTTGTGAAGAAGTTTAAAGCCGGGTTTGGATACAAAAAGATTTCCCAAGCTTTAAACATCCCAAGGAGCACTGTGCAAGCGATAATATTGAAATGGAAGGAGTATCAGACCACTGCAAATCTACCAAGACCTGGCCGTCCCTCTAAACTTTCAGCTCATACAAGGGGAAGACTGATCAGAGATGCAGCCAAGAGGCCCATGATCACTCTGGATGAACTGCAGAGATCTACAGCTGAGTTGGGAGACTCTGTCCATAGGACAACAATCAGTTGTATATTGCACAAATCTGGCCTTTATGGAAGAGTGGCAAGAAGAAAGCCATTTCTTAAAGATATCCATAAAAAGTGTTGTTTAAAGTTTGCCACAAGCCACCTGGGAGACACACCAAACATGTGGAAGAAGGTGCTCTGGTCAGATGAAACCAAAATTGAACTTTTTGGCAACAATGCAAAACGTTATGTTTGGCGTAAAAGCAACACAGCTCATCACCCTGAACACACCATCCCCACTGTCAAACATGGTGGTGGCAGCATCATGGTTTGGGCCTGCTTTTCTTCAGCAGGGACAGGGAAGATGGTTAAAATTGATGGGAAGATGGATGGAGCCAAATACAGGACCATTCTGGAAGAAAACCTGATGGAGTCTGCAAAAGACCTGAGACTGGGACAGAGATTTGTCTTCCAACAAGACAATGATCCAAAACATAAAGCAAAATCTACAATGGAATGGTTCAAAAATAAACATATCCAGGTGTTAGAATGGCCAAGTCAAAGTCCAGACCTGAATCCAATCGAGAATCTGTGGAAAGAACTGAAAACTGCTGTTCACAAATGCTCTCCATCCAACCTCACTGAGCTCGAGCTGTTTTGCAAGGAGGAATGGGAAAAAATGTCAGTCTCTCGATGTGCAAAACTGATAGAGACATACCCCAAGCGACTTACAGCTGTAATCGCAGCAAAAGGTGGCGCTACAAAGTATTAACTTAAGGGGGCTGAATAATTTTGCACGCCCAATTTTTCCGTTTTTGATTTGTTAAAAAAGTTTGAAATATCCAATAAATGTCGTTCCACTTCATGATTGTGTCCCACTTGTTGTTGATTCTTCACAAAAAAATACAGTTTTATATCTTTATGTTTGAAGCCTGAAATGTGGCAAAAGGTCGCAAAGTTCAAGGGGGCCGAATACTTTCGCAAGGCACTGTATGTGGATTTTTACAAATTATCTTTGAAAGACAGGGTCCTGAAAAAGGGAAGCTTCTTTTTGTGCTGAGTTTACATAGAGCCATGACTACATGGAACTCTATTCCACATCATGTAACTAAGTCAAGCAGTAAAAAAAACTACACCTAATGGAACATCGCGGACTGTGAAGAGACACAAACACACATCATTCGCAAACATATCCTAACACTCGCACATACGTACACCCCTTTTTCTACCCCAATTGGTAGTTACAGTCTTGTCCCATCGCTGCAACTCCTGTACAGACTCAGGAGAGGCAAAGGTCGAGAGCCATGCGTCCTCCGAAACACAACCCTGACAAGGCACACTGCTTCTTGACACACTGCTCACTTAACCCGGAACCCAGATGCGCCAATGTGTCGGAGGAAACACCGTACAGCTGGACGACCGAAGTCAGCGTGCATGCGCCCGGCCCGCCACAAGGAGTCGCTAGAGAGCAAGGACATCCCGGCCAGCCAAACCCTCCCCTAACACGGGCGACGCTGGGCCAATTGTGCGCCGCCTCATGGGTCTCTCCCGGTCGGGGCCGGCTGCGACACAGCATGCGATCAAACCCGGGTCTGTCGTGATGCCTCAAGCAACTGCCTTAGACCGCTGCGCCACTCAGGAGGCCCCACACATACATTTTAATTGTTATTCTGCTGTATTATTGTATTACTGTACACACATCATTCTACCTGCCTGCCCCCATAAATACACACAACTTCCTCTATAAGGGTTCAGAGAGACCTGGCTCAACCCCAGACCAGCTATTTTGGGTTGACCCCTCTTCTTCACTTTCTATACCTCCATTCCGCTCTCTTTTCCTTTCCCTCTCTTTATCGTTCCTCTCTCGCACACTAGGATGTTACCATCAGTGCCTGGTCTCTCTCTTCTCTTTCCCCTTGTTCCTCTCATCTTCCCTGTTCCATTCATCCCTTCTCCCTCCCTCCTTATTCCACTTTTCCCACTTCTAATGCATGATCTATTTTTCATGTTTTTCTCTTTACTACATTCACCTTCTCTCTTTCTCCCTGATCGTAACCACCTCTCAGCAAGCCCCTTCCGAGGCCCTTACCGTTTTAAAGTGCCCACAGGAGAAGTGGCTGGGTGCGTGTCCCCCACACACCGCCATCCAGGCCCCTCAGGTGGGGGTAGAGGCTGTTTGTCCAGAAAACTCCCCCAAAAAGACAGGACTATCGATGAGCGCTCGATATAACGGCGCTCTGTCACGTAGACGTGGTGGTAAAGGTAGCCAGGATGTCCGTCTGACGACTCTCTTCTTTCCTTCTCACGCCTCTCTCTCGCTCTCTCTCCCTCTCTCTACTACCCACTCTGTTTACAAACTTCCCATTTTATACCTCTCTCCACTCTGTCGCGCACCGTCTCTGCTCTCCTC